>NC_138229.1:10000-57500 GCF_964197995.2 Scardinius erythrophthalmus
CATCAAGGGGAAGAAAAAAAAATTCAAACAGGCTAAATGAAATCGCAGTATCAGACACAAATAAAAAAGGGCACAAGAGCATAGAGAAAAAAAAAATTTCACAAAACAGAAAAAGGCAGTAAGAGAATAAAAACAAGTGCATACATATACAAAATACACAAACAGTAAAGACAAAACATTTTAAGCAGTACAATATACAATCTTTTTGGAAAAATAGCAATGGGCATAAAATAGTCAATGGGACAGGGACACAAAACAGCATAATTGCTAATAAGGCAAGGAGCATAAATTAAAGATGTATGGAAGACATTAAATCATAAAACAAAAAACAAAACAAAAATAGGCTTAGAAAAAAAAAATGCAAAGACAAGAGCAGTCATAAATACACATGCAAAGACAAGATATAGGAATATAATAAATACAAAGATGGGAAAATGCACAAATACAAAAGGGTCATTGAGACAATATACATAAACAAATCTTAAATTGGATACATGAGGTTAAGTGAAGGCATAAATACAAAAGCAGCAATTTCACGAGTATGGTGTTGTACAAAGCAAATTACTTATACAGCGCAGATAAGTAGATGGATAAGTATAAGTATAAGTATAAGTATAAGTATAAGTATAAGTAGGTCTCAGTAAATCCAGTTTAACAGAGCACAGCTACTGCTGGAAGTTAGCTTTGGGACTCTGAAACAACCAGAAAGCTGAAAACAGTGTGAGGTGCAATAGGACAGGTTTAATAGAACATCAAGTGCAGAGAATGATCAAATGAGGCATAATAATGAACACAGATTTTTCTTCTAGATTTCTCCCTTTGATAAGATTCCAAGGATTTAAACTGGTTGACAATTTTCAAATGTGCCACTTTAACTTGCTGTAGCATAACTTGCATCAAAACATTTACTAACTTTGTTTTCAACAATTTCAGTTTGTACAATATCCAGGACAACATTAGCCAGGATGCCTAACAGAGGACACATTTAAACCATTCTGATTCAACACTGTACAAAAATAACTTGATGTATTTAAATGAAAACATTTAAACCATTAAACAGAAACTAAATTTGTGACGGTCAATAAAGGATGTGCTCGTAAATACAGGGCAAACTATTAAATAGTTCAATATTAAGAACAAATAAGTTCTTAATTTCAATGTTCAAATACTTAAGTGAATCCAAATCCAAAGGAATCAAATGTTTAGGCTTAAAATAAAACAAGTCTCTTTAACCTGTTAGGTACACAAAGACAAAGTCCTTATTAGAAATGGTTCAGATTCAAACAAACATTCTGAAGAGCTGTGGGATAAACACCATTCAAACTTTGTGTGGGATGTACTCACCCTTTTCCAGAAGAAGACTGAAGACGACTGGACATAAAAGTTATCTCAAAGGAAAAGAGTCAGGTAGAGTTCTCTGAGGGAACAACAAGACCAGACAATGGTGAACTGCAGAGGGAAGAGTTAAAGAGTGCTGGATGATGATCAGTGAAGATTGGTGACAGGTGACGGTGATCTGTGATTGGGAAGTGCATGCAGGTGAGGGACAGGGAGGATGATGGGAAATGTAGTGAGGAGGTGGTGACTAGCTGGAAACCGTGACATACACGATTTGTGGCCTCATTGGCACACATTAATTTGCTGTGGGATAAACGCCATACAAGCTCTGTGTGGGATGTAGCTGAATTTTACTCACCCTTCTCCAGTGACAATGAAAAAGCAATTAACCAATTCCTCAGATTCACACATCATTGGTGTATTAAACAAGCCACAGTTAGACTAACAGGTAAAATAAAAAACATAAACCAGTGAAGACTATAGAAACACAAGAACAGAAAAATAGACAAACACAATATTAACCAAAATGGAGGGCTGTTCCATAAAACAAGATTAAAATACAGCCAGGCTTATTTAAGATTTAATTAGATTAAGCCAGGCTTATTAAGATTTAATTAGATTGTTTTAAAAATATATGAATACATTTCTCTCTGGTTTTGTTTGGCAGCTGTAGTACATTTTATGCTTATTAGAAGAACATTAAAATATTTCAATCTAAAAAAAAAAAAGATTTTTAAAGCAGACGTTTAAATCACAAAATTAAAATAAAAAACAAAAGCACAGACTAAATTTTAACTGGTAAGATGAAGCTGAGCTTAGTAATTGGCTACAGTATATAAGCCTACATTTGATTACCCCATTACAATAGTCACTTTACAGTTATTGCTATCATAAATCACACTTAAGCCTTGTAGGTTTAAAATTCTAAATAAGGCACATCTGTTGTGCAACAACAAAATAATTAGCTATATATATATATATATTATATTATATATATATATATAGAGAGAGAGAGAGAGAGAGAGAGAGAGAGAGAGAGAGAGAAAATTGGTTAGGAGTCAAAAAATCAATCAAATACATTTTCAAAACACAAATATCAACAATTGGAAATAACTTAAATTGGAACGTAAAGTCCACACTAGAGGTTTAGTAACTACTAACTAGTTTGTAACTAACTCTGTACTTTATTTCATTGCAGCATTTGTTCATAAGGCAGAATGTTGCTAGTAGGTCGTAAGCTCTCCATAAAGTAATGTGTAGTCACATAATGTTTAGCCTCGATGATCCAATAGCAGCCTTCAAATACGTGAGAAGGAGTTGTGTTGAAATGCCGTGAATTTTAGTTTATCCTTCAATCTAACTTCTTTTGCCTCACGTTACTAACGGTAAAAATAAGTTTCCATTAAATAGGCTACAACACTTGATTGTGAATAACATAAGTGTTTTTATGTGTAAATAACATTCATAAACTGTATTTGAAATTAAATAAGGATCAATAAATAAATATTGATACAAAAAACATAAGAAATTAAGTGTATTGATTATGACTGATATTTGACATGCACAACATGGACCGATGCGCACAGCGGCGCACTGTTTAGGGCGGTTTCGTGTTAAAGAGCCGCTAACAAAGTAATCTTTTCACATAACGTTCTCTCTCTTAAAATGTAAGCGAGTGTAAATGTCAGCATTAACACGTGCAAAGAATTGAAGTCTGTCAGGTAAAAGAAGAGCTTATTGATGCAGTTCAGTCCGTCTGATATTTTATTCCAACCGTTACTCCTGATCGGAGGCTGCCGTAAATATTGAGTTTATACGTAGAGTTAGGCTTTGTTACGCTCTGCTTTGGAACAATCTACATTGTTAAAAGCGCTATATAAATGAAGATGACTTGACTTTGTGCAACGTAAAAATATTTAGAAGTGCGTAAGTCGTAACTTAGTGTCCATTTACGTCAAAACTAGGCTAAGTTGGAAATAACGCACAGCTGGTCCAACCGGCCGTTTAGAAAACAGTGTCACCTTGTGGCAGGTAAAGTTTATAGCAGCCATAAACAAGAGCGCGCAGCGCCGTTGTTTTAAAGCCTGACAACACTTAAAAGTGTTTATTTTCTGGTAGAACAATTTACATATTGAAGTGTAGCAATAAATACTACTAATAATAATAATACCAGACTTTTCTGAGGTATAATTATTTTATGCTGTTTATATAGCAGAATATATGATGGTCAAGTCACCTTTATTTATGTAGCACTTTTTACAATACAGATTTTTTTGTTTTCAAAGCAGCTTTACAGTGATAGTGTGTTGGCACATTCAAGCATTCTAACACGCAAAGTAAAACATTCATGTGAAAGTGGAGATTTAATTTTGATTGATCATGTGGTTTCTCTTAAAAAAGGCACGGAGATTCATGAGAAATTGCACTATGGATAAATCAACATGATCAAAAAGTTGCGCAGCCATATTTTTCTTTAAAATAACTAGTAAATAATGTGAATGGAATTTTACTATTTCAGATAGCCACAATAAAACACAATAGCCACGGGACATCGGGCTAGCGATTTTGCGAGCCCTGAAAGCAATAGCAATTTAAATCCAGAAACAGCGAAAGAAACAGCATTCTTTACTTTTCTTTACTTTTTACTTTTCAGCATTTCTTTACTAAACCACAACCTTATACCAGAACTAATATATTTTTCATGTTTAAAAAAAAAAATATATATATATATATATATATATTGCATTTTACCTCTACTATTTACTAGTGTAGATTTTACTAAACCTGGCATTATGTAGGCTACTATGAATTTATTGGTTTGACTGTATGCTTTCAAAGAAGGAAATTCCAAAATTGTTATATGAATTTTTGAACAAATTTAATTTCAATTATTCATATTTGCTCAGTGAGAAAGAATGGGGTTTAATTTTAGTTTAGGTGGCGCGAATTCTACGCCATTGGTGAATGTGTGTGTCTAAATGTCTAAGTAACTTTTTGTAAACAAAAATAAGCTAAAGAACTTGAAGACAGAGCGCGTTTCGTAATCCAGACATGTTTTGGACCCCTCGGCTCGCCGTAGCTGTCAGATTGCAGTATGGTGTTAAAGTTCAGTCGTTCGCAGCATTGGAAATAATATTCATTCTTATCCGTCTACGGTACTGATCGCACTGTTTTACATTTTACTTCACAGCAAACGCTTTAACACATGCAGTGTGTTCCGATTCAGGCACTTTTTGATCTGACGGAAACTATGAATCTAAGTTATAGCATGCTAACAGCTAGCCCATCAATAACACTTATTTCACATATGCAAACTAAAATAATATCTAAATATAACCTAACATACTCATATTTTAAGCGTTTAACAGCGTTAATCTTGCGTTTATAATGTTGTGCCCTGTGTTTGTTTTTAGTATATAGATGTTCGGTGACATTTCATGCGTTTTAGTGTCTAATCTTCATTTCGGAGTGTTTTTGACTGCGCAGAAATACAGCAAGTCGAGTTTTGTTTGTGTAATAACCAATGCAGCATATACTCATACTTTACCAGCTCAGTATTGAAAAGTTGTATCAAAATATAAAGTTAATGAGATATAAGAAATGGCTGTTAATAAAATTCTAAATATTATACATCAGAGAATGTTAGCTCTGTAATTTCACAGAAGCCTGTTTAAATGTGATGCAGGAAGTGAATTCATGAGCATGAGTTATTCATTTCTTGCTGTCGATGTGAAGGAGTTTTCAGAAACAATGTATTTATGCGTGTTTGCAGTGACACCATCAGTAACATTACTGACCTCAGTTCATAATGTTGGTTTGTGTGTTTCTGTAGTGAAGCTGCTTGTAGAGCATCATGGGAAACACCAGTGAGCGTGTGTCTGACCGGCACGGGGCGAAGACCCAGCGCTCAGACAGCGGAGGACACAAAGACCTGGAGCCCGGGAAAATGATGGACAGCACAGACGACCCCAATATTTTCAACACACACGGGCCAGAATCTAAAGTAAGCCAGAACACACAGTGACATCAAGTCATTTTATGAACACACAGAACTCCTGCTTGAAGCTTAAAGGGCTCATATACATGTGATCAGTGTGCCTGAACTTTATTAGTGCTCAGTTAAACAGAGCAGAGCGTTTAAATATAAAGAGTAAACAGATGTTCTTGCATAACCTAGAATGGGTTAGAGCACTGAATCATACGTGTTCTTTAGGCCGCGGGAGAAAAGGACTTCGCCCCAGATTTAGATGATATGGTGAAGACGAGTTCTCAGGCTCGACCCACTGTGATCCGCTGGGCTGGAGGAGGGAGAGAGGTTTACATCACCGGCTCCTTCAACAACTGGAGCTGCAAGATCCCGCTCAATAAGAGGTGTCTGTGCGCAAAGCGTCGAGATGAACAGAAGCTCGCTCATTGTTATTTCATGAATTTTCCAACCTTTTTTCTCTGTGTTTTGAAGCCATAATGATTTTGTAGCCATCTTGGACCTGCCTGAGGGCGAACATCAGTACAAGTTTTTCGTTGATGGCCAGTGGCTTCATGACCCCTCTGAGGTGATTATATCTGCAATTAACCCGCCGTCCCATGACTTATGAACATAGCTTCTGTCTTAGTTAGGGACACTTAATATTCATCAATATTATTGATCTCCTGCACTGACAGCATTATATGAGAACTGAACTGAGCTGACATTAGCCGCGTTTCCACTGTCGGGCCAGGGCCGGGCCAGGGCTTTAAACGGGCCGTGCCGGGCTAATAGCCTCGGGCCAATAGCACCGGGCATGCGTTTCCACTGTCGGGCCAGAAGCTCCACAGCGCTTCACTAAAACACGCCCGTAACACGCCTCTCTGGGACAACGTCACACTAACCTATCATTTCACCAACAAATGGAAGTTTTATCAGAAAACTAATCAGAAATCACTGGAAACAGCGTTGAAAACAAACACGATAAAAGCGGCCGTTTGCTACCTTTTTTTTGTTGTTGTTTAGCAGCTACTTGAATATTTAAAACCCAAGCATCGATGTTTTACCACAGGTTTACAATAAAAAGTGATACATTGATCATAATGAATTAATTTATGTAAAAATTGCACATTAGTCACTCAGAAATAAATTACCGTTAGGTCTATTTCACAAAAAAAAGAGGACACACTTACTTTTCGCGTCTGTTTCTTTATCTGGTAACTTAGTTACAGGACATATTTAGCCTACATCACATTTAGAAATAATGATAATTTCTACAAATATATGCCATACGACCTGAGGAGCTTTAGCACTCTCTCGACTCCCATACAGATATTTTCAGTCAGAGAAACAGAGGAAGCTCCCGAAAAAAAAAAGTTACTTTATTTTTTGATAGTCCGGTTTAAAGAGACGAGACGTAGGCTATGACAGATAAAATAAAAAACATGACTGTGATAGCCTTTAAGATTGGTCTGATTTCTTTAAGCGTTCGCTATGTTGTTTTTTTTACTATGCGTATCTTCAAGCGTTTAGGCTACTATGTTTACTATGGTAACGGTTAGCGCGCATAGTCTTTTGCATGACAAACAGAAGGCATTCAAACATGAACGCGATTTAAATTATTTTATTTTTAAGTCTTTAATGCTGACAGAATCATCCGGCGCTGCCGTCTCCCAACGGTAAACTCCTCCTCTGTTGGTAACCACTCCTCTAGCCCGAGCTGGCCCGCTTTGGCCCAAGGTATTCGACGGGCCAGAAATCCTGGCCGTTGGCCCCGAGTAAGCCCCGATCAAGCCCCGGAAGTGACAGTGGAAACGCGACTGCCCCTGGCACGCACTAGCACGGCCCGGCCCTGGCCCGACAGTGGAAACGCGGCTAATGACATCACAGTTTTCTCCAGAGCAGCGATATATATATATAAATTAAATAAAATAAATAACTTTTTTACAACAAAAATGAACCATCACTGAACTTCCTTAAGCTGGACTGTGACACTATTTTCTTCTACAAACAAACTTTGTTGCATTATTTTCCAGTTATCTCTGTAAAGCTGCTTTGAAACAATCAGTGTTGTGAAAAGCGCTGTATAAATAAAGATGACTTGTTTGTATCACCACTATACAAACAAACATCAAGACATGATGTCAGTTATGGAGGTTAAAGGTGTAAAATCACAGGACAACTTACAAGTATCGCATCATCTGTACTGACAACAGGCAAACGTTCCATGAACAAAGAGGCATTAATGAGATTTAGGTTTGGCATTTGAAAACAACATTCTGAGAGGGAGGGAGAGAGAGAGAGAGAGAGATTTTTTTCTGCAAAACAAAAGATGTTGTTAATGCTTCTTTTTCATCCCTTGTGTGTCATGATCATCGTCTTCTACAGAAGAAAAAGTCACGCAGGTTAGGAGTTTAATGATGGCCGAATCCATTTCTTTATATTGAAATGCAAGTGTTTTCTCTTCAGCCGGTTGTCACCAGTCAGTTGGGCACCATTAACAATCTGATCCATGTGAAGAAGTCAGATTTCGAGGTGTTTGACGCACTGCAGGTGGACTCTCTGGAGTGCTCCGATACGTCAGGTACGAGCCAGAGTCAGAGTCAGTGCTATTATAGTGACATCACACTAATGCACATGTGAATATAACATCACAATCATAGACGCCTCTCAGAAAAGCTGTTTCAATAGATAAGATCCAGCGTAGGGTCATTTGTTAATTTGATGTGTGTGTGTGTGCGTGTGTGTGTGTGTGTGTGTGTGTGTGTGTAGATCTGTCCAGTTCTCCACCTGGGCCGTACAGTCAGGAGGTATACATGTTCAAACCCGAGGAACGCTTCAAAGCTCCACCTATCCTGCCTCCACACCTTCTGCAAGTCATACTCAACAAGGACACCAACATTTCTGTGAGAATCCTCTCCATCTGACTAACATGACTATTTTATTTCAGATATTACCAAAGCATCAGGAGAAAAAAATGTTTTTTATATTGTTAAAAAATTAACAATATAAAGTAAATATAAACATTTAACAATACATGAAAGATATTTTTTTAACTTTTAGTTTTCTCTGTCTGTAATTTGTAACAATTTCCCTTACACTATCAAAGCAAGAGAAAAGTACTGCACGCAAAACATAAGGTAACGGGCGGATCTGATACAAAAAAAAGCCAGTAACAGCTTACTTTCGTTAAATAAGCACTAAAGAAAAAATATATAGAATAAGATCTACATGTATGTAGACTTGAATTAATTATATATTAACGAAAAAAACAATGAAACACAAGTTCAACCAAGTGTATTGAGAGATATATCACATTATAATACCCAGACGGGCAGCAACATGCGCCTATTTCACAGCTGGAGGCACGGCCGCACTCCGACACAGCAAACAAACATTCTCAAATTATCCACACACATTTAACCCTCAAAACCCCAATGTCCCAATGTCCCAATGTCCTGGCCAGCAGACCGAATGTTCATTCAAGCGACATAAATTGTCCGTACGGAACTACAATGTCCTCCGCGAGAAGAAAAAGACACAAAACAAAAATATAAGGCGAAGCGTGGCGAGAAGCCGCAGTCAATATATCCCCCATGGACTTATGCAATCTCGTCACAGTCTGTTTAACTGATGGGAAGCTGTGGTATTCCAGAAAACAATTGTCATGTAATCCACAAAACAATAGGGTATTAGTCCCTTTGATGAATTCTTCATGCAACTATTACACAGAGCCCGCTAAACTCAGACCGCTTCCCCATTTGAACTCTGGAGTCCTTTCTACGACGTCACTTCCCATTCTCCTTAAAACCATATTGCGTGACATAACAATGATGAGAGGACAGCAGCAATACAGGTTTGACAGGTGGCGTCCTGACAAATCTCGCGAGAATCATGACTTGCTTTACGGCACGACGTCACATACATCAACAACAGATGAAGAGCCTCTGTGGAAGACACTAGCACGCATTTCAGACGTGAATCATGGCAGAGTCGACGAAGAGAAGGAAGAGAGTGCGGTCGGAAGAGTGCAGAGACGGCTCTGCGTGAGTGGGATTTTACGACAGTAACGTTAAATACAAGTACTCCACCTCGACTCTAGGGGGCGCTGTTTGAGAAAAAAAGAAACTGCATAGTGTGCCTTTAAAGGGGACATGACATTGATTTTCCAATTATTTTAATATTCCTTGAGGTTCACTTATAATGTTAATAAAAACATATGTGCAGAAAAAAATTATTTTCCACCATTCTGAGCCTCTGTCTGAAATGATCAGTTTTTAATGCGCAGCTCCTTTAAGGCTTGTCAGTAAACGCCCAGTTATGATTGGCAAACGTCACTGCATAGGAAACGGTATCAACGCCCACTCCCTATTGAAAACATTATCCATATAAAACCTTGATTAACCCTCTGGGGTCTGAGCTGTTTTCTGGGCCCTGGAGGTGTTCTGACATGCTCTGACATTTGTGCTTATTTCTGTTACTTGTGACATTTTCATGGCTAAAGTCTGATTACACTGTATTCAGCACAAACTCTGCTACAATAATATATCAGCAGCAAGTATATAAAAGTTTGTAGTTTTGAGATAATAACATTTATGCGTGGTTTGTGAAAAAACAAAAAACAATTGTCACTGAAATAAGCTCATGAAACCCATACTGATTATTTCTTCATAAGACTTTTGAAAATTGTATCACGTAGCCTAGAATATTTGCTCTAAAACTATGTGAAAATCACCCTGACTGCTCATTCAGATAAGATAATATATTGATTTAAAATTTCTAAGACGTGTTTTGTGTTAGAAAGCTTTATTCGAAGGGGCGGATCACCTCAATAATATGTAAGCTTTTCTCACCTGAGAAAGACAAAGACACTCCCTAATGGCCCTATTAGGAGCCTTTAGGCCCTGCCATTCTGAACAACCTTGCACAAAGAATGAGGAGATTTAAAAAAGAATGGCTTTTAGATTGTTTTTAATTTATTTACAACACAACATAATCCAAAGATACACAAATGACAAAAAAACACATTATTTAACACACTGAACTAAAGACAGAGACTTGAACTGTCACACCCCTTTGTGCCATTCCTAAAATATAGTACATACCTTTCATTTCCATGGTGTTTGATTTTTCACTTTAGCATGTTCATGGATGGAGACTAATGTGAATGTTGAAGTCAGCAGGACTTATTCAGTGGCATCTTGTTCCTCTAAAAACAACAACAACAACAAAACACCTGTGAACATGCTGATATCAAGAGAAACTATGCTGAACAATTTGGGAAATACATTTTAGATTTTTCAGGTTAAAATATCTTTTTTTAAATGTACAGAATACACACACACACACACACACACACACACACACACACACACATATATATATATATATATATATATATATATATATATATATATATATATATATATATATATACTAGCCTACTTTTACCATGCTGTGTTTTATTATAGAATATAAAAACATCCTCGTGTCGAACATATATACAAGCACTGAAAGGTTGCCTACTTACCATTCTAGTTCACATTTCATGTTTCTATCTATATATACATGTACATATATGACATTAGGCTTAGTTCATGTTTTTACTCCAAACTCATTTCATAACATACATTTTAATCTGGCACAACCAGTTTAACATGTCTTACCTTAAAAATCGTCTCATCTTCAAATCGCGTTCTTCTGAGGTAAATTCAAGGTAAACAGCACAGCACAGCTTACAGTCGTCCAAACTCAATGAAAGCAGAGAAGAGTAAGTTACGAAGTATCTGCTTCTTTGTTTTGAGGTAATGAGGGCGTTTACAGGTCTGCGTTTCTCCGCATGGATCATTTGCCTGTCAATTGCTCGTGCGCGCGTGGGTGTGGTCACATTATAGTTAATTAGGACGCGTTTGAGAAACTGTACATGCCGCTGCTTTCGTATGGATTGCTTTAAAAATATAATATTTGTTTTTTATATAATTTACATACTTTAAAAATAGAGATTCCAAGCGTTGTATAGACATGCGTTTCAAGTCTGTGTGACAAACATTCGCTGAGTTACAGGTCATTTTCTGTCGCGTTTCAGAATGAGTTTCACATTGAGAGAGACGGCAGAACGCGCATCATGTTTATTTTCTTTGTTTTACGAAAAACACAACATTTTGTTTTTATTATGAGTGTACACAAATAAAGGAAGACATTTAACAGCTTTGAATGATGTACAACACAAGTATGTAAAATCAAAATCAACAGAGTATTTTGCACTGATATAAAAAAAAATTAGCAGATCACGCCGGCGTGATTGTCGACCTCAGGGGGTTAACAGTCGAAGCATTATGAAATAATTTACTACAGTTTGTGACGCAGCTGCTGTCAGATCAGTACAGTTGCTGCTTCATCGTTCAACAAAAGTTTATTTTCGAACTATGTCTCAGTCATACGCTCTGAACAAACATATAATCCTCCAACGCAATCCAGGATGCCATTAACATAACGCATCCACTTGTTTCTGACGCTGGAGTCCTTCTGAAGTCTGTACAGAGACTCAAACCAGCCGTTTAAACTGGGCGAACGTTCTTTCACTCTTCATTGACAGACTTAAGCGCGTGGAGTCCGTCAGAAACTGAACACACATCTGTATACTGTATCAGTGTAATCAGCGTCAGTCATTATAATCTGAACACACATCTGTATACTGTATCAGTGTAATCAGCGTCAGTCATTATAATCTGAACACACGTCTGTATACTGTATCAGTGTATCAGCGTAAGTCATTATAATCTGAACACACACTGTATACTGTATCAGTGTATCAGCGTCAGTCATTATAATCTGAACACACACTGTATACTGTATCAGTGTATCAGCGTCAGTCATTATAATCTGAACACACATCTGTATACTGTATCAGTGTATCAGCGTCAGTCATTATAATCTGAACACACACTGTATACTGTATCAGTGTATCAGCGTCAGTCATTATAATCTGAACACACACTGTATACTGTATCAGTGTAGACAGCGTCAGTCATTATAATCTGAACACACACTGTATACTGTATCAGTGTATCAGCGTAAGTCATTATAATCTGAACACACGTCTGTATACTGTATCAGTGTATCAGCGTAAGTCATTATAATCTGAACACACACTGTATACTGTATCAGTGTATCAGTGTCAGTCATTATAATCTGAACACACGTCTGTATACTGTATCAGTGTATCAGCGTCAGTCATTATAATCTGAACACACGTCTGTCTACTGTATCAGTGTATCAGCGTCAGTCATTATAATCTGAACACACGTCTGTATACTGTATCAGTGTATCAGCGTCAGTCATTATAATCTGAACACACACTGTATACTGTATCAGTGTATCAGCGTCAGTCATTATAATCTGAACACACGTCTGTATACTGTATCAGTGTATCAGCGTAAGTCATTATAATCTGAACACACACTGTATACTGTATCAGTGTATCAGTGTCAGTCATTATAATCTGAACACACGTCTGTATACTGTATCAGTGTATCAGCGTCAGTCATTATAATCTGAACACACACTGTATACTGTATCAGTGTATCAGCGTCAGTCATTATAATCTGAACACACGTCTGTATACTGTATCAGTGTATCAGCGTAAGTCATTATAATCTGAACACACACTGTATACTGTATCAGTGTATCAGTGTCAGTCATTATAATCTGAACACACACTGTATACTGTATCAGTGTATCAGTGTCAGTCATTATAATCTGAACACACGTCTGTATACTGTATCAGTGTATCAGCGTCAGTCATTATAATCTGAACACACGTCTGTATACTGTATCAGTGTATCAGCGTCAGTCATTATAATCTGAACACACACTGTATACTGTATCAGTGTATCAGCGTCAGTCATTATAATCTGAACACACACTGTATACTGTATCAGTGTATCAGCGTCAGTCATTATAATCTGAACACACGTCTGTATACTGTATCAGTGTATCAGCGTCAGTCATTATAATCTGGACACACGTCTGTATACTGTATCAGTGTAATCAGCGTCAGTCATTATAATCTGAACACACATCTGTATACTGTATCAGTGTATCAGTGTCAGTCATTATAATCTGAACACACATCTGTATACTGTATCAGTGTATCAGCGTCAGTCATTATAATCTGAACACACGTCTGTATACTGTATCAGTGTATCAGCGTCAGTCATTATAATCTGAACACACACTGTATACTGTATCAGTGTATCAGCGTCAGTCATTATAATCTGAACACACATCTGTATACTGTATCAGTGTATCAGTGTCAGTCATTATAATCTGAACACACATCTGTATACTGTATCAGTGTATCAGCGTCAGTCTTTATAATCTGAACACACACTGTATACTGTATCAGTGTATCAGCGTCAGTCATTATAATCTGAACACACATCTGTATACTGTATCAGTGTATCAGCGTCAGTCATTATAATCTGAACACACATCTGTATACTGTATCAGTGTATCAGCGTCAGTCATTATAATCTGAACACACATCTGTATACTGTATCAGTGTATCAGCGTCAGTCATTATAATCTGAACACACATCTGTATACTGTATCAGTGTATCAGCGTCAGTCATTATAATCTGAACACACGTCTGTATACTGTATCAGTGTAGACAGCGTCAGTCATTATAATCTGAACACACATCTGTATACTGTATCAGTGTATCAGCGTCAGTCATTATAATCTGAACACACGTCTGTATACTGTATCAGTGTATCAGCGTCAGTCATTATAATCTGAACACACATCTGTATACTGTATCAGTGTATCAGCGTCAGTCATTATAATCTGAACACACACTGTATACTGTATCAGTGTATCAGCGTCAGTCATTATAATCTGAACACACACTGTATACTGTATCAGTGTATGAGCGTCAGTCATTATAATCTGAACACACACTGTATACTGTATCAGTGTATCAGCGTCAGTCATTATAATCTGAACACACGTCTGTATACTGTATCAGTGTATCAGCGTCAGTCATTATAATCTGAACACACACTGTATACTGTATCAGTGTATCAGCGTCAGTCATTATAATCTGAACACACACTGTATACTGTATCAGTGTATCAGCGTCAGTCATTATAATCTGAACACACACTGTATACTGTATCAGTGTATCAGCGTCAGTCATTATAATCTGAACACACACTGTATACTGTATCAGTGTATCAGCGTCAGTCATTATAATCTGAACACACACTGTATACTGTATCAGTGTATCAGCGTCAGTCATTATAATCTGAACACACACTGTATACTGTATCAGTGTATCAGCGTAAGTCATTATAATCTGAACACACGTCTGTATACTGTATCAGTGTATCAGCGTCAGTCTTTATAATCTGAACACACGTCTGTATACTGTATCAGTGTATCAGCGTCAGTCATTATAATCTGAACACACACTGTATACTGTATCAGTGTATCAGCGTCAGTCATTATAATCTGAACACACGTCTGTATACTGTATCAGTGTATCAGCGTCAGTCATTATAATCTGAACACACACTGTATACTGTATCAGTGTATCAGCGTCAGTCATTATAATCTGAACACACACTGTATACTGTATCAGTGTATCAGCGTCAGTCATTATAATCTGAACACACGTCTGTATACTGTATCAGTGTATCAGCGTCAGTCATTATAATCTGAACACACCTCTGTATACTGTAGAAAGCATTAAACGTTTTCTGTGAGAGCGGTGTGTGTTAGCGGCCCCTAAGTTAATAACTAATGATCTTTACAACGGAGGTGAATCAATCAAAACTAACTTTATCTGGACAATAACTTTATTCTAGATCTGCTGTAAAGCCTGAACACTCTCTGTTACTGTAATCTCCTGTTATCACTGTGAAGCCGCTTAGAAACAATCTATATTGTTAAAGCGCTGTATAAATGAAGGAGACTCGACTTGATGTCTAACTACTAGTCGATATCTTGCTCTGGAGGCGGGCATATGCAAATGTATCTGCTCATGTGTCACAGGTCAAAATTAGCTGTTTTTGGAGCTAGATTATTAAATGCTCTCTTTAAAGCTCTGAGACTTGCTGGATGATTTAATAGTACAAAACATCTTATATCTCAAAAGATCAAGGTAAATTTGATTTCTTATGTCATGACCCCTTTAATAAAATAAGAAATGGCCAGTTCAAACAGAATACTTTTTTGCAATCTACTACACTGCTTTTCCATTGTTTTTCTGTGCAAACATTTGCTGGACGGACATCTTTTGCAGTGTCTCACACATGAGTGTCAATTCAAACTTTTTTTCATTCCTGCATCTCGCTGTTTTAAATGCAAAACATCAGTCCATGGCAGTCCAGTAAGTTAAATGATTGTCTTTTTGTGTGTTGATCCTTTGGTTTGGCATGAGGGTGTCGTTGTCCTGAGGCTGAATGGTTTAGTTTTTAACAGTGTGTTTTATGTGTTTCAGTGTGATCCTGCCTTGCTGCCAGAACCCAACCATGTGATGCTGAATCATCTGTACGCGCTCTCGATAAAGGTACATTATACACCTGCTATCAAACATTATCACATATAATGGTCAATAATTGACAGATTTTTTTCTGTCTCAGGATGGTGTGATGGTTCTCAGTGCAACTCACCGTTATAAGAAGAAATATGTGACGTCTCTTCTGTACAAGCCTATTTAATGAGCTCTGGATGCACATCATCTACAGTCTGAGATTGCACTATTAACCCGCGATACATACAGCGGATCTGTCAGCTTGAGACTTCAACAGTAGTGTGTGTGTGTGTGTGTTGTGTGTGTGTGTGAGAGAGCATGTCTTTTATCTCCTGTCATCACAGGGACATCTGAGCTTCTGATGTGTGTCGTCTTAGGTGCAGCATTTTGCGATTGCAATCTTGAGGGCCAGATTTTTTTCTGTCCAAAGCGCTTTATGAAATTCATACATTTGAAAACTGCAAAACACACAGGGAGTTTATAATCAAAAGCGAGTTCAAGTTTTGAGTTTTAGCACAGATGAACATTTGAATGCAATATTTCATTCTAAGCTTTTATGGCCATAATTCATTTTTTAAACCGAGTGAAAGAGTTGTTTAAGTGTCGTTTTCAGAGCGAAAGGAAGTTTCACCCACAGTGGCGTTTAGTTTTTGCTCCTAACAGAAAACCTTTCGCTTCATCGTCACTGATGGATGTGCTTTGAGCAGAGTTACTATGTTAGAATTTCAACAATAGAAAACTTTAGGATTGGACTGAACAGAAAGGAAACAGTTACAGCGGCATCACAAACAGTCAATGTCACAAACAGATGAACTGTGAGTTTGTGGAGTTTTACTGCTTGTGTTTTTAATTTCACCTTGATGCTGTACAGACGAGCACTTTATCTGTGTTTCACTGTGACAGACAAACAAGCTTTCATTGTTTTATCGAGCAGGAATGTATTTTTGCATCTGTTAAATGTTATTTATGTGATACACAGACACTATATTGGCCAAAAGGATGTGGACCCCCAATATGAGCCGGCTTGTTCCAGTGGGGTTCAGCGTCTCTGTGGGCGTTATTGTTGTGCTGGAATAGAAATTAATTTTTACGTGTAACTTTAAGATTCGTTTTTGCTAGAATTGACCCACGTTAATTAAGAATTGGGCGTCTACATACGATTGGCCATATAATGTACATGTTTGTCTTTAAATACTTGTAGTGTGAAATGGTTGGTTTTATTATTTCTGGCCATCATCAATATTGAATGTTGAATCAGAAATGTGATTTGTGATCTTATCAGGACCCACCCCTAACTATTTTATTTTATGTTGATGAGGATTGTGTAGTTTGTTCATAAGGATAGTGTGGTGTTTCCAATCACTCCAAAGATAATAACGTATATGGTGTAAGTGTGATATCCCAAAGGAAAGATGCTCAAAATATGATTTTCATGAGGAAACGGCAACATCACAGAGGGAAAATCCACTAACTTGAACTTTTTTCTTTTATCATATGGACTGATAAGTCATGTTTTGATAAACTATGCATTATAGATAATGGCTGTGTTGCCTTCAAAAATAATAAAGGAAACCATTCTGGTTGATTTGATCCAGTTTCTTTGCTTTCATTAAAAAATGTAAAAAACAAGCAAAATGAAATAAATGCATTTCTATCATTTATTCATGATTAAATTCCAAAAGCAGCTTTCATAATTCATGGCACATATTCAGCAGCTTCAGACACAGAGTTTGATTGGCTCTTGTGTCGGCAATCTTTTGTTACATTACACAATCAGTAACTATGGCAACAAATGAGCCTTCGAGCACTATATATACATATTATACAGAGTCTAGAACCAACATATATATGCTGCTTATTTCTCTCTCCACCTGAATTCAAGTCTCTTCTCCCTTCCCCTTCGGTAGTTAATCCAAAATGTTGAAAGTATCACTTCAATACTTTTCATTTGTGGTTCTGAATAAAGTGATACTTTCGATGTGCTCACAAGGCCATTTAAGACTATTGCATTTCTCACTGAAGAGGCTGTTTAAAGGCAAAGCAACATTCACTTACAAGCTTATGTTTTCATCCTTTGCAAGAGATTAGAGGCAAGGCAACTGCAATATTTTAGGCAACTTCTACAGTTTATAAATTGGTGTAATGTACACAGTAATCGCATCTATATGATGCCTCACGTCATGATCAAATGGCTATTGCACAGCTACCCATCTTTTGAAGATCTGCATATTCTATAGCAAATGACTATATTTACCCACACTGCAAAATTAAAACAACATGAAGGCATATATTATGTACAGTTCTCAAAGAAATTATACAGCACAAATCTAAGAGCAGTAAAGCAGCACCTGATTGTGATCGTGACATCAGCGGCGCTGGTCCCACCAATCCTCTGCCAAAGTTTGCCATCTCTAGTTCAGAAATCTTCAACACTGTCATTGATCATATTCGCACAAATCAGTCAACTTATTTGAACTTTATATACATTTTTTCAGTTGCAACAAATCACAACTTTTCATTTGTCCTCTTAAACAACCCATTTATTCAGTCGTGAATAAAGTTTGTATATTTGTATATTTGTTTGTATATTATTTGTAATAAAGTTTTGTTCAAATAGAGCTAGTGAAGCTAGTTTAAACTCAGAAGTCTTAAGGCAAAATGAGGGAAACGAACCATGCAAACTTTGGCATGTTTGGTGAACCTCGCCTCACAAGAAACAGGTGTTTTATTTTTAATCGACCTCCATCATGCAAATACTAAACACAGCATTCAATTTCAGTCAGTAGCACTGCAGAATGATGACAATAACAACACTCATAATAACCCTAACAGTGACACAATATATGACAATGTCAAGCAGAATGTGACTGAGTGAAAACACATGCTTCAGTGTCACAGGTGACGGACTGTTATGTGTTATTGCCAAAAATCCCTGAGATACTCAAGGGGATTCTGAGGCAGTCTCTTTATATCTGTTTATATCTCACAAAGTCAAGAGTGTTTCCTCTCTGTCTCGTGGCAGAAGATAAATACTGTAAAATTCTTTTCACAAACACTAAATTAATAGGCATGTGGATTTTAACAGCCCACAGTCAAAGGATATTACACAAAAGAACTTGGCAAGAAAAGCGTAAGGCGTGTGAGTTAGCAGTGTCGGCTGGTTTAACGGGAGATGCTGAGCTGAAGAAACTCCCTGACACGCTTCTGTGCCGGCTGTTGCAGACTGGCTGTTTCCATGCGGATCTCAGGACACGCAGGGCTCACGCGAGCCCGAGCACAAGAGGAGGCTTTACCTGGAGAGCAGAGTCAAAGACCGTAAATAACCCTATGATCAATCGTGTTGATTATCAGAATAACATCAGGGTGAGTTGAGCTGCATTCCTGAGGTTAACACACACACACACACACACACACACACAGTCACTCTCTCACACACACACACACACACACACACACACATGGATTGTTAGGCTGCATAAACTGGGTCAGCCGGAACTGGGAACCCTTCCGATAACACCCGATGTACTCGTTACAACATAAGAAGAATGGCGTCTACGCTAATTATAGTCTTTCTGCTTATTCCGAGGTTTACTGTAGTGAGCCGGATCCGGGCCGTATCCAGATCAGATGGAGGACCTGCGCCTAGACACGACCACAACGCATGATGTAGTCAGCCGGATCCGGGGCCGTATCAATATCAGATGGTGGACCTGCGCTTACACGACCACAACACTTCCCTGAAGTGTCAGCAGAGATTGTGTCAACTAGACTCTCCCCTGTGAAGTCCTCATCGACCCATCATCGACCCGACGGCCATCCAGCCGGATCCAGCATCGGCTCTGATCCTCAGCAAACTCGTCTCCATACCGGCGTGACTCCGATCTTCAACCAGAGGAACTGGATAATATTCTGAATGTTCCAATCCAATCTGACACTCTCACACACACTCACACACACACAAACACACACACACACACACACACGCACACACACACACACACACACACACTCACACACACACACACACACACACACGCACACACGCACACACGCACACACCCACACACACACACACGCACACACGCACACACACACACACACGCACACACACACACACACACACACACACACACACACACACACACTTAAATTCTTTATTTGAATTAAAAGATAAACATATATCATGGCATAATCCAAATTTGGCAGAAAGATGTACAACAGCAGCCAATATCTCAGTCCATTACGCACATTAAGGGTAAAGGTGGCACCTACGCCTCCATATATAGAGGCTACCAATTACTGCTGATACAGAACAATATCTTGTTAGTATTTTGGCCTTGTTCTTATGTAGTCCGCAAATCTGCAGGCCTCTTACACACAACTTATGCACATGGCCTAAACTACCAAAAATGAGGGCAATAACTTTACAGGAGTAGCCAAAGTTATTGAAAACATTGTACCATGGTTGATATTTCAACAGTTTTGAAGCATAGCAGGTGTCCATATAAGCATCAAAAGAGCAACCAATTTCTATTATTGTAACGGCTTTGGTGTGTTCATTAATTACAACTATGTCAGGTGTATTTGTTAAGTGATTTATGGCAATTTCCAATGTAGCGCACTGTTCGTGTGGGGGGAGAACCAGTCTGTCTTAATTTTTTTGTTAAAGTGGATTGTGGTAAGGTTGACATTGTCTCTGAGCTCCTTCACTAAGAGTGCAACTATACGGTCGTGGCGCGCGATGTACAGTCCTTTGTAGGCGGAGCAGCCATTAAGGATGTGTGCGATCGTCTCTCTTTGCCGGCTGTGATGTTGCAGGCAGAACGGCTCATGTGCAGATGGAAACCATGTTGCTAAGTTGGACTTTGTTGGTAGTACCTGAAGACGAGCTTTAATTGTGAATCTGTGGATGTCGTCTTGTAGGGCTGTGTTCCTCAGAACTGTGTGTGATTCGTTATGGTCGGCACAGGACAGGCAGGCCAGTTGTCCTTGTAGGCGTAGGCCTGTCCAGTGCTGTCTCATACGCAGATGGAAGTGATCGATTATTGTCCTTCTGATGTTTTGAGTGTCAAGGAGTTGGATGTTGTCGCCAGTTGTGATGGTTGCCTCTGCCGTGATGGTTGAATCTGTGACAATGATCTTGTTGGCTTCCGCCGGCTGTCCTGCTGTGTTCCTCCTGTTGGATATTAGCGCAGTTGCAGAGGTCATTCAGGTCCAGCCAGTCCGAGCGCACGCCAAAGCCTGGTGTGTTGGTGTCCAGTTTTCCATTGGGTTTTCTTCTAAACCCGAGGAAGCTCGCATCATCTGATGTAGAGAGAGGGACCTTGCGTTTCCCCAGATGTAGTAGAAGTGAGGCTCGGGCAAGCTCACGCACGGCTGCGTCATCATTATTTAACATCCTTATTCTGGCCGCAACATACACCCACTCTATATGAGGGACGCCCAGCCCTCCCTCTCTGCACCTGTGAAACAGGACGTCTCTTGTCGAGTGTGTATTTAGTCCTATCCAGCGTCTTGCCAGGCCTACAGTCTTATTATTCAACTCATTTAAGATGCATTTAGGGATATGTATATTTGCAAAGAGATGCTGTATTTTAGAAAGGGCAATCTCTCTTATGGCCTGTAGTTCCATTGCGACAGGGAGAGGGGATGAGTCCACCATGTCCAGCCTTGTGCAGTATTCACTGCTAAGTTCGTGTATTTGCTCTCTCATTCGCCCGCAATGTTGAACCGGTGTCCAAGGTAGCCGTAAGTTTCATGGCGCGCATACACTTTAATTTCATTGCCCATGATGGAAAAAGAAGGTGGCTTGTCTTTTTTGGCTTGATACCACCTGTTGCCTCCACTGCGTCTCTCATAAAACACAGCGCACTTGGTGTTTTTCACCTCTAGTCCAGACCATCGCATGAATTTATCAGTATGGGAGAGCATGGTTTTGATCACTCTCTCATCCCTGGATGACACCTAAACGTCGTCTGCATAGGCCTGAACAGGGTTTGGCGATCTGATGTGCGAGGGGGAGCAGAGGCACAGCCACTTGAGCCACTGGTTAAGGGCTAGAATAAAGTTTACTGCGCTCCATGGGCAGCCTGTCTTGATGCCGGTTCTTAGTTGGATTGGGCTAGTCAGTTGGTCTCCACAGATCACCTGGATAAAGGAGTTTCTGTAGATATCCTTAATCATGTTGATATAAGGTTTGGGTAGGTTAATTTCGTCTAAGGCTTGAATCATAACTCCATGCGGCAATGAGCCGAATGCATCACGGAAGTCTAGAAAGACTGCATAAAACTGCATAAAACTTGGTGGATTCATGCTTAAAATCATCGATTGCTGTTTTCAGGCAGAAAACGTGCTCGTTCATGCCTTGACGATTAATATAGGCTTTTTGTTTTTCCGACAGTATGTTTATTTCGCAGAGCCATGGCAGGATGCGATTCAGAATGCACTTCATAAGAACTTTGTAAATGGTAGGGAGTAAAGAGATGTCTCTCCATGTTGCTGGGTTGTCAGGTATATTGTCTTTTTTCGGAATTCTGTGAATAAGGGCTCCTTTCCACGAATTTGGTATTTTCTCATTAGTCAGACAAACATTAAATATTTGCGTTAGTGCGATACATGTCCATTGTTTCGTGGATTTAAGTGTTTCATACGTAACACCATCAGATCTGCACGCCTTGTTGTTCGGTAGGCTTTCAATCACCCTTAAAACCTCCTGTTCGGTGTTTCGGTAGGGGGAATTAACTCTAACGCATCTAGCCAAGGGGGCGTGGCACACACACACACACACACACACTCACACACACACACACACACACACACACTCACACTCACTCACACAGTTAATTTGTCTGTTAGCACAAGCTGTTGAGTTCCATGATGCACCGAAATTTTAGCAACCAAAAATATTTGGCCAAAAATGAAATTGAAATCAGCTGAAATTGGTTTCAGTTTTGGAGGGCCGAAACCATTAACTGAAACATTGTGTTTAACCATTAACTAAAAAACATTTTATTAGTGTTTCTATAATGTGTGTTTTGACTGTGTTAAGCATCTATTTCATGCCACAACATAAACTACAACATGTAAGCATTGTGACGCAAGGACTGGATTGACAAAATTGATTTCGTAAGGGTTAATGCCCTTCGAGGTGTCCATTGTCAGGTATTAATGGACGACGGGCGAGGAGCGTCGGACGGTTGCCTCCGCCGAAGTCCATTAATACCTGAAAATGGACACCTCGAAGGGCATTAACCCACTTATACCATGGTCACTTGCCAAATAACACATTTTTAAAACATTAGTTTATATTTTAATTAGTTTTACAATCGAAATCTAAAGTTTTTACAAACAATAACTTGGTTTCCCTGGTTACGCCTGACGGTTTATTTACTAGGTGTCCTCTATCACTTTTTAATGGACACCTTGCAGCCAATCAGAATCGAGTATTCACCCAGACCATGGTATAATCATATTTAATCAATCTTCATTTTGATACACAAGATCTGTTTCCATTTAAACAAAACTTCACTAAATATTATCTCTAGCTCCTGCCATCCAATAATTGTGTTTGATACTTCTGATATGAAACAAAGTCTCAGCTCTCAAATTCAGTCAGTTTCATCAGTAAATTCAGTCAATGAATGTGTGTTTGTGTGTGTTTAATGTGCGTGACGGATGAACCGAAAGTTGAAGGGAGGAAAGTTGAAAGATACAGAACAACTTCCTGAAATCCATCATGTCTTATGTAATCCATCAATCAGTGTTTCAACCGCCGAAAGACGTCAATCATGTGAGAATAATGTCATGTAATGTCACATTCACCTCAAACATCTCCATATTCAGCTAGAAAAATAACTCTAGAGGGGAGCGTTCTGATAAATATATATTTTACATATTTATTAGATTTCTACTTAAAATGTTCTTAAATATTTCATGTATTATTGAATAAATCTATCATGAAAATAAATTGGAGTATAAACTGAATTATATCATTTAAAAGTTAATATAAAAACTGCCTAATGTGCAATTTCTATGGTATAAAACTAAAGTTTTTGAGCATTGATGATAAAATGTAAATAATTATTTTTAAAAAATCATTTCGGGGCATCACTAGTTGTGTTTTATGGTGCAATGGGAGTGAGCAGCACATATGATAATATCTCTTTCACATTTGTAATCATGAGTAACTCAAACAACCACGTAATCCAACCCATGATGCAACACCACTGACATGCACACGGCACAAAACTGACCGTTACCATGGCAAAGGGAGGAAGAGGAGGAGCTTAGAGAGGAAATCCTGAGTTCATTCTTCTGGAAACACTCGGAGAAAATGAGAGAAATGGAGGAAAGACAGAATAAAGACAGAAGGAGTTGGAGATTCAAGATGAGGGACAAACACAAGACAAACAGCGCTGAACACAAACCCAACACTCACCTCTAGATTCGCTCGAGCTTTCTTCAGCACGTCTCGAGTCCGGGACACTGTAAGACAGACGCGTTTGTTAAAGCTCTGATGACATCACCCAAACACAAATCCTCAAACTATTGAAACAAATCAAACGTGATCCGGTTGCCAGCCTGAGCTTCTGACTGGAGAGTGTTCAAAACTATCAAAGAGTATAAAGCTCGACAGAAATAAAGGCTTGTTCACATGCTGAGACTAACTGCAGGATTCAATCAAGTGTTTTATGAACGTACTGGTACGTTTTCAGATTTACAGGGCTGTGCAATCCGAGCAACTTCATTTTCGATTTCGGATTCTAGCGATTAAGATAAAACGATTGTGTCGCATTCTGTTTTGCAATTATTCTCTCGTTTTGTCATTTGTTATAAATCCAGTGCACTTTTCTATCCTTCACAGCAGTGCGCTTTTGTTCCTCCAAAACTTAATGTCCAAATCAGGGAATGTGATTGTCGTAAAATGCAGTCCTCTGTTGCTAAACTGTGTATTAAACATAATCACGGAATTTGCGTTGTTCGGCAGATGTTTTCTGATGTTTTCTCTGCAGAAAAGCGAAGTATACTTTTGGGCATCAAGCGTCAAATACACACCATAATATGTCAAAATGCCCAATTTGGTGAACATTCATGTAAGCTTGGTCGTTTCAAGAGAAAATCATTCACTGCTTTTGACTAAACTTTACTTGCTTTAATAAGATCTTTGTACATTTAATTCATACAGTAAAGACTATTGCGCTGTGTTGTATTTCACATTCATGTCTGTGGAAGGGCATCACTGGCCTGAATACTTCTGGTTAGACTGAAAAAACCTAAGCACTTTATTTCATTTAAATCTTTGCTCTATTGCTTCAATTTGTCAAAATTGGTAATGAGAATTTGTATCATTATTTCTAGCATATGAGTCATTTTCTTTCATGATGACAATATATCATGATCTAAGAATTTGGTCATGTCGTGTTAAATAAGAATTTCAATAATGACCAAAAGAATCATGATCATGGTTTTTGCTATAATCGAGCAGCCCTAGTTTCTGATTTGTTAGAGTTTCAGCAACTGGGTAAAAACTGACGCACTGAACTGGACTCACGCTGGTTGACGATGAAGGTCTCCATGCTTTCTTTGGTTCTGCTGGTGGAGCGCAAACGTGTGATGGTTCCCTGCAGAACCTCCTCCTGCTGGGCAATCCGCAGACGCAGAAACTGGATCTCCTCGCGCATCGACTGCTCCTGAGAGGAAAACAGCAGCACCTTAAACATATATGTGGCCTTTCATTTTTCAGGAATCAGTAAATGTTGAGCAAATGCTGCAGAAGTTCGAACCCTCTGAATGAGATGGACGGGCCCGTCGCTACTCGGCAGAGCCGCACGCCAGAACATCTTCAGCAGAGAGACGGCCTCGTCCAGAATCTGGTGCAAGGTCTTGGTGTCCGAGAGCAGCGTCTTCACCGTACTGTAGTCCAGAGCCTGTGAGAGACACACACATGAGATCTGATTCTGACAGCTTGATCTGTCAGCAGGTCTGAGCTTCACCTTCTCCATCAGAGCCGAGTCGAGACTCTTGGTCAGCGCCGCCTCCATCCGCTGGACCAGAACCCGGGCCTCCAGAACCTGCTGCTGCAGAGACCCGTGATCATCCACGTGCCCGACCGCGTGACGCCCGTTACTGTGGGCGAACGACCCGTCCGGAGCTTCTCCTTCCAGATCCGCATGAGGCTCCAGCGAGTCTGCAGAGAACACAGATTTGACTTCTTCTCTTTGACCTATTAACTACAATTAAACATTAGTCAAGCAAAACCATTAATAACTGGTTCTCAACCAGAAGTACTTCAGAAGGTTCCAGGAGGTAATTGGAAAGTTTATCTGTGACCGCGGACAGAACTGTTCAAACTTGAACAAGACAAACAAGCTCAAGTTCTCAATAAAGGGAGAAGCCAAGTTGTATTTATTTAGCAGTTAACTTACATTTTAATTCCATTCAAAGCTATTTGAAGGGCCTCCTTTTCAGCCACAATGAAAAGTAAGTACAGTGACTTCAACATCGCAGCTGCAGTTCATGGTTAGCACACACACACACACACACTCACACACACCGTTAGTCTCCTCTATCTCTGAGTATGGCGAGTACAGAGGCCCGGCTGGAAACGGACCCACATCTCTGACAGGAGGAGAAGGAGACGGGTCTGTGGAACATGGCAGAGTGGTTAGTACAAAACACACACACACACACACACAAAAACCATCACGTCCATCACACGCAAAGTTTATTAGCAAAATGGTTCTTTACAAAGATAACAGCAGCTACAAACAGGTTTTTAAAGATAATGCTCAATATTTTCAAGCATCTAACAAGGAGGATAAACACCACTACCATCAGCCGCTAGAGCGGCTCGAGATCAGAGGAGTGAGGTTTACACTCCTCCTTTTTGGCTTAGGAGAACATCAGACCATTGGCTGCTGATTGCTTGCTCCTGACTGCCTTGCTGCTGGTTTGTGTCTGTAAGCTCCATATAGGGTTATGATGAATGATATTCATTCATTGCAATATAGGAGAGGAAGAATTTTCTAAACTTGTTAAATCATCTAAATCGACAACATATATGTTAGACCCTATACCGACTAAGCTACTGAAAGAGATACTTCCAGAGGTCATAGATCCTCTTCTTAATATCATTAATTCATCTTTGTCATTTGGATACGTACCAAAAACTTTTAAGCTGGCTATGATTAAACCGCTTATTAAAAAAACGCAACTTGATCGTACAGAATTAGTCAATTACAGGCAGATCTCGAATCTACCTTTTCTGTCAAAGATATTAGAAAAAGCAGTATCTTCACAACTGTGTTCCTTTCTTGAAAGAAATGATATCTGGAGGATTTCCAGTCAGGATTTAGACCGTACCATAGTACTGAGACTGCTCTCATTAGAATCACAAATGATTTGCTCTTATCATCCGATCGTGGGTGTATCTCTCTATTAGTGTTACTCGATCTTAGTGCTGCATTTGACACTATCGACCACAACATTCTTTTAAATAGACTCAAATATTATGTTGGCATTAGTGGAATTGCACTAGCATGGTTTAAATCATACTTATCTGACCGTTATCAGTTTGTAGCAGTAAATGAAGAGATGTCTCATCGATCACAAGTTCAGTATGGCGTACCACAAGGCTCAGTACTAGGACCGCTGCTGTTCACTCTGTACATGCTACCATTAGGAGATATCATTAGGAAACATGGCATTAGCGTTCACTGTTATGCTGATGATACGCAGCTCTATATTTATTCACACCCTAACGAAACTCACCAATTCACAAAATTAACGGAATGCATAGCTGATATAAAAAATTTAATGACTAGTAATTTCCTACTAATTAATTCGGAAAAAAACTTCCTCACTTAATAATCTAGAATACTGTCTAACACTTGATGGCTGCTCTGTCAAGTCTTCATCATCGGTTAGGAACCTGGGTGTGCTCTTTGATACCAATCTTTCATTTGAAAGTCACGTGTCTAGTATCGGTAAAACCACATTTTTTCATCTTAAAAATATATCTAAATTACGTCATATGTTCTCAATGAAACATGCAGAACAACAGGCTAGATTATTGTAATGCTCTACTGGGTGGTTGCCCTGCACGCTTAATAAACAAACTACAGCTGGTCCAAAACGCAGCAGCTCGAGTTCTTACCAGAACCAGGAAGTATGACCATATTAGCCCAGTTCTGTCAACACTGCACTGGCTGCCTATTAAACATCGTATACATTTTTAAATATTGCTGATTACTTACAAAGCACTAAATGGTTTAGCTCCGCAGTGCTTGAGCGAGCTCTTAACTAATTATAGTCCTTCACGTCTATTGCGATCTCAAAATTCCGGCCAGTTACTAATACCTAGAATATCTACATCGACTGCTGGCGGTAGATCCTTTTCCTATTTAGCACCAAAACTTTGGAACAGTCTTCCTAACATTGTCCGGGAAGCAGACACACTCTGTCAGTTCAAAGCCAGATTAAAGACACATCTCTTTGACCTAGCATACACATAACACATTATAGACTTCTATAATTCAATGTTAGGCTGCATAGATTAGGTCAGCCGGAACCGGGAACACGTCCCATAAATCCTGATGTACTCGTTACATCATAAGAGGGATGGGGTCTACGCTTATATTAGTCTCTCTGTTTATCTGAGGTTTACCGCAGTCCGCCGGGTCCAGGCTGTATCTAGATCTGATGAAGGACCTGCGCCTGAACACGACAACAACGCAGCTCCAAAGTGTCAACTAGTCTCTCTCCTTCGAAGGCCTCCTTCCCTTTACTTCTGTACAGATAAAACGTTGTCAAAATTGTTCCGGTTCACATGGCTACGTGGAAGCGATAAATAATTATTTATTATACATTTTTAAGGCCAGACAAGTAATTTGTTGAGGTCAAGTTGTAAAGAAAGATTACACGCCAGCGCACATATATATTCAAACGCGCATACCTATAGACTAAAGCCCAATTTATACTTCTGCATCGAACTCACGCCGTAGCTACGTCGTAGGCTGTGTGTAGTGCGCGTACCCTTCGGCGTACCCTGACATGCACCTCTCCAAAAATGTAACAACGCGTCAACTCTACGCGGACGCAAGCGCTGTGATTGGTCTGCTAGAACCCCTCCCTCGGGTTTCACATGCTCCCTCTGCGCGCGTCAACGCGGACAACGACGCAGAAGTATAAATGAAAACCTACGCTTTGCCTACAGCGTAGAGGCTCCGGTGTAGGTCCAACGCAGAAGTATAAATCAGCCTTAAACATGTAATACGAATGTGCACGCCATCAGCGTTTTCACAGGTTTGCATTTTTAAAGCTTGCGCAGAGATAAAAAATTATAATTATTATTATTATAATTTTTTTTTTCTGGGCTTGCACCTTGGAACCTATTTTGGGGTTTGCGTTCTCGAGCCGCCAGGCACTGTTTTGTGTGGGTGAGCGGCCGGAGCGTGTTAAGGGTTTTCTGTTGGAACGGTGTTGTGTTAGCGGCCCCTAAGTTAATAAATAATAAACTTTGCAACGGAAGTGAATCAATCAAAACTAACTTCAGCTGGACAATAACTTTATTCTAGAGCTGCTGTAAAGTCAAAACAATCTGTTACTGTAATTTCCTATTATCACTGTAAAGCTGGTTTGAAACAATCTATATTGTTAAAAGCGCTATATAATGAAGGTGACTTTGACTTTCAGCTCGACATTGCACATCTCTCTTCTGGAGAGTGTACGCTGTGCGTGTATGTCTGCCGCTACTCTCCGGGGTTTTTTATATTTTAATTTTGTTTTGATTTACTTTTACTATTTTTAAAAAGTTTGTTTTAACCTGTCTCCAAATTTTTATCTTTTTGTTGAGCGGCCGCTCGATTGTGCTTGTTGCGCGCGTTGAAGTCGCGTTTGGGAAAAAACAAAGCGCTTCAAGAGGCATCTTGTTACATTGTGGATCAGCAGATTGGATTTACGGATTTACATTTTGGGACCATTTTCGGAGTAGCTTCATACATGATACCTGCTTGAGTGGATCACCATTTTGCTGTTCATCATCGTGGAGTTATAAACCGGTAAAATGAGGTATTTTTCATGGACCACGCACGGATGAATATTATTGACGGTCATTTGGATATCTACTAGACTCAGCACATGGTGAGTGTTTTTCTACGGAGGAACTGAATCATGACCATATTGTTGTGCGGCAGCTGGACTTTATTGACTGTTTTGGGGATTTTCGTCACTTGGAATAGTGTACGTTACCCCCTTGAAATGTCTTCACCACCGGCTTGTAGCGGTGTGTTAGTCAACTACACTGCATTAGAACTCAAGCTTTTGAATGGTCGATCTGAGTCTCATCTGACGCCAAGCACTTATTCACGGTGTGTTGAGTTGGGGATCATTCGACGTCTGAGATATGTTCACCAAGTTATCCAGCTTCCACTGCAAATTCTCGGCAGATACCTGTTGAATGGTGTACAAAGCGGTATGTCCCGAGCTGGAAAAAATTACAGCGTGGTGTGAATTTTGACTCCCTCCGATTCATACCAAAAACCTCACTACATAAATCCTTTTTATTGGGAGAAAACACGACACCACTTAAAATGGCTTTGATAAACGCTAGATCTGTTACAAACAAAACTTTTCTGTTGAATGACTTTTTCTCATCAAATATCTTGGATTATCTTTTATTACTGAAACATGGCTCACTCCAGATGATCAAACTTCTTTATCTGAACTCTGTCCTACAAACTGTAAATATCTCAGCTGCCCTAGAACTTTTAGTCGTGGTGGTGGTGGTGGGGGGGGGGGGGGGGTCGCTGTGATTTTTAGGAACTTGTTTTCATGTAAGCCTCTCTCTAGACTCTTATTCCAGTTTTGAGGCTTTAGTGTGTAAAGTGGATTTACCGAAACCTGTGCTTTGTGCCCTAATTTACAGAGCACCAAAATCCAATAATGATTTTTTAAAAGAGTTCTCTGATTTTCTATCTTTTTTGGCCACAAAAGCTGATGATGTTTTGCTGCTAGGCGATTTCAATGTACATGTTTGTTGCCCACAAAAGCCAATTGCAAGAGAGTTTACTCAACTTTTAGATTCTTTTAATTTAACACAATATATTTCTGATCCTACACATATGCAGGGTCACACACTTGACCTTGTTATGACTTCAGGCTTTCCTATAACAAACATTGACATTCGTGATGCTGGTCTGTCTGATCATCTGCCAATATTATTTGATTGTTCTATCCCTACTTTAAAATCTGAACACAAGTCCTCCACTTACCTGTCTAGAGTTATTAATCATTCTACTGCTGCACAGTTTATTGAGGCGTTCACAGAACTCCCTGTTGGTGTCACTACACAGTATCCGGATGTTGATGACTTGGTGCTTAGTTTTAATGCATCATGTACTGGGATTTTAAATGAAATCGCTCCCCGTAAAGTCAGGTAACGAAAACCTAAAAAAAAGCCTTGGATGAACAAAGTTTGTTCTTTAAGGAAGGAGTGTAGAAGGGCAGAAAGAAAATGGAGGAAGGACAAATTACAAATCTATTATCAGCTATTGCAACATTCCTTAGTTAAATTTTAAGAGGAGGCCGCTTTGCAAAGGTCTAAATATTTTTCTAATTTGATTTCTCAAAATTCTCACTGTCCAAAGTTTTTGTTTGCTACTATAAATTCAGTATTAAATTCTTCTACTGAGATTGGTGTTGCTCAGAGCCCAGAGTTGTGTGAGAAGTTTTGCAGCTTCTTCATTAACAAAATCCTTTGCATCAAATCCCAGATTGTACCGAATCCATCCCAGAAGGTCTGGCGTCTGCCTTTGAATAGAGCTACATTTTCTCACTTCCATCCAATCTCACATGTGGAACTATCGAATATAGTGTCCAGTTTAAGATCGACCACTTGTTCACTTGACGTTATACCAACTACATTGTTAAAGGAAGTCCTGGACTCAGTTGCACCAAATATTATTTCTGTCATAAACAGTTCTTTACAGACGAGCTCCGTTCCATCTTGTTTCAAACATGCAGTAGTTCATCCGCTGCTCAAAAAGGCAAATTTGGATCCATCTGATCTAAATAACTATAGACCCATTTCAAAACTGCCTTTCTTATCGAAAGTATTGGAGAAAGCTGTTTTAAACCAGTTATCCCCTTACTTAATTGAGAATAATATACTCGATCTGTTTCAGTCTGAGTTTAGATCCAAGCATAGCACTGAATCAGCCTTGTAGAGAGTGGTAAACGACCTGTTGTTATTTGTGGATTCTGGAAACTGTGCAGTTCTGGTATTGTTGGACTTAAGTGCAGCTTTTGATTCAGTGGGTCACTGCATTCTTTTAAACAGGTTAAAAACTGAGGCTGGTATCTGTGATTCAGCTGTAGAGTGGTTTGGATCCTATTTGTCAGAGAGGAGTATCTCTGTGGAGATAGGCCAGTCTCATTCATCACCTGTTCCTGTCATGGGTGGAGTACCGCAAGGCTCCATTTTGGGACCGATTTTATTTTCTTTATATATGCTTCCCCTTCGTTACATCTTTGAATCTCATCAGGTTCCTTATCATATTTATGCGGATGATACCCAGTTGTACATGTCAATAAAGCCTGGTTCTAAGTCTTTATCTGATTTATTAGCCTGTGTAAATTATATTAAAAGTTGGATGGGTGAAAATGTTCTTCAGTTCAATGAAAAGAAGACTGAGGTTACTTTATTTAATAACCCCCCCTCCCCCCCCCATTTGGTAGATGGCCTGACCTCTGGTTTAGGACCGCTGAAAGCGAATATCCGTACTCATGTAAAAAACCTGGGTGTTGTTGTTGACTCAGAGTTAAAATTTGACAAGCCAAGTCAAGTCAAGTCAACTTTATTTATATAGCGCTTTTCACAATACAGATTGTATCAAAGCAGCTTCACAGTATTAAATAAAATAGTACATCAGTGTTTGTTTCTGGTGTAAAACATCCACGTTTGGTAATGCAGATCAATAGCACTGTTGAATCGATTAATCAAATAAGTATCCCCAACTGAGCAAGCCAAAGGCAACAGTGGCAAGGAACCAAAAAACTCCATTAGGTGACCTAATGGAGAAAAAAAAACCTTGGGAGAACCCAGGCTCAGTCGGGGGCCAGTTCTCCTCTGGCGTTTATGAAGTAGAGACCGGATTTAACTGTAAGATTAAAATATTATATGAATGCCTGGCTGAAGAGATGCGTCTTTAATCTAGTTTTAAACTGGGAGAGCGAATCTGAGCAACGAACAGTATCAGGAAGGCTATTCCAGAGTTTTGGTGCTAAATGTGAAAATGCTCTCCCTCCTTTGGTGGATCTGGATATCCTAGGTATGACCAGAAGCCTCGAATTTAGTGATCTTAAAGAGCGCGATGGATTATAGGGCGATAGAAGATCCGTTAAATAAACTGGAGCTAAGCCGTTTAGGGCTTTATAAGTCAGTAGCAATACCTTGTAATTAATACGGAACTTTATAGGTAACCAATGTAGTGATGATAAAATTGGTGTTATATGGTCAAACTTTCTTGATCTAGTAAGAACTCTAGCGGCGGCATTTTGGACTAACTGTAGCTTGTTTATTGAGGATGCAGGACAACCAGCTAATAAAGCATTACAGTAATCTAGTCTCGAGGTCATGAATGCATGTACTAGCTTTTCTGCATCAGAGACAGATAGCATGTTACGTAATTTAGCAATATTTCTAAGGTGAAAAAATGCTGTTTTTGTAACATATGAAATATGATTTTCAAAAGACAAGTTACAATCTAATATAACACCCAGGTCTTTTACTGTAGAGGATAAAGTAACAGGACACCCTACTATGTTAAAGTTGTATTGTGAGAGGTTTTGTGGGCGGTTTTTTGAACCGATAAGTATTACCTCTGTCTTATCTGGATTTAATAAAAGAAAATTGTGCGTCATCCAATCTTTTATATCTTTAACACACTCTGTCAATTTGGATAATTTAGCGTTTTCATCCGGCCGTGATGAAATATATAGTTGAGTGTCATCAGCATAACAATGGAAACTAATTCCATGTTTCCTTATAATATTTCCAAGTGGCAGCATATATATTGAGAATAATAGAGGGCCTAACACAGATCCTTGCGGCACTCCATAGTTTACTGGAGTTATGATCGATTTTTCTCCGTTTAAATAGACAAAATGGTAGCGGTCAGATAGGTATGATCTGAACCAGCTTAATGCTTGTCCTTGAACACCGGTATAGTTTTGTAGCCGATCTAAGAGTATTGTGTGATCTATAGTATCGAACGCAGCACTAAGATCAAGTAAAACTAGTATTGAGATACAGCCTTGGTCAGAAGCTAAGAGTAAATCATTTGTGATTTTAACGAGCGCAGTTTCAGTGCTATGATGCGGCCTGAACCCAGACTGAAACTTTTCATAGGTGTCATTTTCTTGCAAGAAAGAGCCCAGTTGGGCAGACACAACTTTTTCTAATATTTTGGACATAAAAGGAAGATTTGAAATGGGTCTATAATTTGCTAGGTTATTTGGGTCTAATTGTGGTTTCTTAATGAGTGGTTTTATAACTGCCAATTTAAATGTTCTTGGAACATGACCTAAAGATAAAGACGAGTTAATAATATTGAGGAGAGGCTCTTCCACTATAGGTAACACTTCTTTCAATAGTTTAGTTGGTATGGGATCTAATAAACATGTTGTTGTTTTAGAGGAAATGATAAATTTATTTAACTCTTTTTGTTCTATAGTTGTAAAGCACTGTAATTGTTCTTGCGGGGTGATAATCGAGGCTGAATTATAAGGCGCGATTGAAGATTGAACGTTTACAATTGTGGATCTGATGTTTTCTATTTTCTCAGTGAAAAAATTCATGAAATCATTACTACTAAACTGTAACGGAATATTTTGTTCAGGTGACGCTTGTTTATTTGTTAGTCTAGCCACGGTGTTAAATAAGAACCTAGGATTGTTTTGGTTATTTTCTATTAGTTTGCGGAGATGCTCAGCCCTGGCCGCTTTTAGGGCCTTTTTATAGCGTGACGTACTGTCTTTCCAAGCGATTCTAAAAACCTCTAAATTAGTTTGTTTCCATTTACGCTCTAAATTACGGGTTTCTCTCTTTAGAACACGAGTAGTATTGTTGTACCATGGTGCTTTAATTTTCTCTCTGACCTTTTTTAGTCTCATAGGTGCAACAATATCCCATTTTCCAGAGAGAACGGTGCTCATAGTGCTGGTTAGTTCGTCTAGTTCATCTGTTTGTTTAGGTTCAGGCAGCAGCTGAGACAGATCCGATAAGCAATTTGAAAAATTATCTATGGTGGATGGAAGGATTGTTCTGCCTAATCGATAACGCGGCGCAGCATGATATATTACCGGGGTACGTAATATGCAAGTTACCATGTAATGGTCAGTTACATCATCACTTTGCGGAATGATATCTATATCGGTTGGATCGGTTCCATGTGATATAATTAAATCGAGTGTATGATTAAAACGATGAGTTGGTCCGGTAACGTTTTGCTTAACCCCAAAGGAGTTTAATAAGTCTATAAACGCAGCCCCTAACGTATCATTTTGATTATCTACGTGTATGTTAAAATCTCCAACAATTAATATTTTATCGACATTGACCAATAGATCTGAGAGAAAATTTGCAAATTCTTTTAGGAAATCAGCGTAAGGCCCTGGTGGTCTATATACGGTAGCCAAGGCTAAAGATAATAGGGATGTTTTTCTATCATCTAAGAGCGTAACATTTAGTACAAGTACTTCAAATGAAATAAACTTATAACCCGTTTTCTGAGTAACATTGAGAATATCTCTATAGATAGTTGCAATACCGCCGCCACGACCAATCAGACGGGGCTCGTGCTTATAGGAGTATCCTGATGGAATAGACTCATTTAGACCGAAATAATCATTTGGTTTAAGCCAGGTTTCAGTAAGGCAAAGTACATCTATGCTATTATCTGTGACTATTTCATTTACAATAACTGCCTTAGGTGTGAGTGATCTAATGTTTAAAAGACCTAGCTTTAGAAATTGTTTTTGTTTACTAATAGCAACATTTTCTGTTTTAATAACAATTAGATTTTTCCTAGATCCTGCAGTAGATTTATTATTTGATCGCACTAAACGAGGAATAGACACAGTTTCTATGCAATGTTCTACACTACTATTTATTTCAGTTAATTTGGTGCAGCAGAGACTATGATTTGGACTTTTGGTTACTAGTCAAAAGGTATTTAACATTTTGGAGATGTTATCTGACAGAAGATCCGATCCGAATCTGTTTGGGTGTAAGCCATCAGCACGGTATAGCCTAGGACGCTCCCAAAACAGATTCCAATTATTTACAAAGAGCAGTTTCTGCTCATTGCACCATGACGTTAACCATTCATTTAGCGCGAATAATCTACTAAACTTGTCATGTCCTAGACGGTACGTGGGAAGCGGTCCTGACACAATGATCGTTATATCAGGCGATGTGCTGCGTACCGTATCGATCAGATTCCTGAAGTCTTTCTTCAGAACTTCCGTCTGGCGCAGCCTGATGTCGTTCACTCCCGCGTGCAATACCAAAGTTCCGACGCGCTCGTTATCGTTCAGAATCTCGGGAACGCGAGCAGCGATTTCAGAAACACGAGCACCAGGAAAGCAGTGACTGTGCACCTTATTTTTACCTGATGTAGCATGGACGTGCCGAACAATGGAATCACCGATGATCAAAGCATCGCGTTCTGTTTCGCGAAGAGCAGAGAAGCGGTTTTGTGTGGATAACTCGAAAACCGGGAGGGTCGGAGAGGGTCTTGGTCTAGACCTGACTCGCGTCTTCCGCTGCGGAAATATCCAGGCTTCGTGGTGGCGTGTTGGAGCCGGAGTGAACGAGACCATGGCTGATCGCGACCTTGGCGCTCGGGACCGATGCCGAGTAACGCACGGAGTAGACGAGGTCGGAGTCAGCCGGTTAGTAACATTAATCTCTGATTTGTGAGCATCAGCGCGTGATGTTTCAAGAGCCAAACGCCGGTCTCTCAGCTCGGCCTGTCTCACTAAAAGGTCGTGGATCTGTTTCTCAACAGCTTCCAGCTCAGACTGTACCGCGTGCAGCTCAAATGTGTCCTCACCTGCACCAAAAGGTAGACTACTTGCATCTGATATATTCGCCATTTTAACAGATGGACAGTAAGTTAGCAACGACACTACCAGTGATGCTATCAATTAATACTAATTTCTGACAAGCGTCTTAGATATAATCCGTCTTTTAAGTGGTACGGGTGTAGAGTAGACGCACGATAGGTGAAAAATGTTTGTAAGTGAGTGTTGAGAAGACGCGTTCAGCCGTGATCCCCGGGAGTAACCTATAAGAGTATCCAGCGTAGAATCACTAACAGGCTTGAGACACGTCTGCTCAACAGTCCGCGTTGTAACTATGAGGTTTGAGCAATAGTGCTTCTCAGTGAGGAAAAGTAGAAAATGTTTGTTGTAAGTAAGTTTAAAGAGTAAAATCAAGAATTATAAATCAAATCGATAGAGCTCCAAAGACAACAACGCGTTCAGACGCGACGCATGCGCATTCGACAACAAGCAAATAAACTCTGTTGTCAGAGGCAGTTTCTTCCAGCTTAGAGGCTTACGGAAATTGAAATCTATTTTATCTTTTGGTGACCTAGAGACAGTAATTCATGCCTTCATCTCAACAAGGTTGGATTATTGTAATGCCTTGTATGCTGGTATCAACCAGTTTTCATTAATGCGTTTGCAACTGGTACAGAATGCTGCAGCCCGCTTCTTAATGGGAAAGGGAAAGTTTGAGCATATCACCCCTATTCTATTGCATTTACATTGGCTTCCAGTCAAATACAGAACTGAGTACAAGATTTTGACTTTTGTATTTAAAGCCTTGCATGGTCTTGCTCCAGTTTATATTTCAGACCTTATTTGTCCGTACTCTCCTCGAAGATCTCTTAGATCATCATCTGAGAGATTATTAACTATCCCGCACTCTCGTTTGAAATCTAAAGGTGACAGAGCGTTCTCTGTTCTTGGTCCTAGACTGTGGAATTCGTTACCTCAATCTGTCAGGTTGTCTTCTTCTTTATATGTATTCAAGTCAGCACTGAAAACGCATCTTTTCTCTCAGGCCTATTCATAATTGTGGATATGTAGCCTTAGTGAGTTATTTTTTTTTACTATGTAATTTGTACGACTTTTGTTTTTATTGTGTTTTTTGTGTTTTTATTATGTTTCTGTGAAGCACCTTGGTCAGCAGAAATTATGTTTTAAGGTGCTATATAAATAAAAGTGACCTTGACCTTTCCTTGAATTGACTACACACGCCATGACTACTGGCCTACAACAGTTACAAGTGCACATGCCAACAAGTCACATGAGTGTCTGTTTTCTAGTTGTTAAATTACACAAGCAAAACATCTGAAGTGAAATGAAGATTTCCACAGGTTACCATGGAGAATCAGTCGTCGGTAAAGCACGTCTCTCAGGGGACTGGCCGGAACGATGGGTGACCGGCGCTGATCGGACGAATGATCCAGCTTCTGGAGTTGAGCTCGAAGAGAACTGTTCTCCTGTACACTGACCTCCAGCTGGACCCTGAGAGCCCGAACCTCCACCAGCAGCTCTCGCAACTCCACTGACGGACACGGCACCTCACACACACACCCTGAGAGAGAGGTGGGGAGGTGGGGGGGAGGGGGCGGGGAGAAGGAGGGAGAGGGAGGGGGGGGGGAGCTCTGTCAACAGCCTGAGTGGTTCATGAATTAATATGCAATTTGAACAGCTGTAAACTGTCACTCGTTGATAATCTTTCCCTCCACAATTAGCGGAAAATTCTAAAAATCACTTGTGCACATGGCTGGAATATAGCACACGTCTCATTCTACTTCTTAGGACTACTTTTATGGCAGTTTTATGATATTTTTGTCATTTCTGATGTTGGACAGGTCTGCATTTAATTGTATGTAAAAGAACAGCCTGTCTAAACTGTGTTTCACTGAAACACTGGCACTTGTACAGATTTGCAATAACATGAGTGTGAATAAACAATTCCAGAAGAGTTTTATTTTTGAGGGTGTGATTATTCCTGTAACATGTACATGATGGTGGCAATGTGTGGAGACTGTTTTCAATCTATCAAATATCACCCAAATCCTCTTTTTTTCTTCATCTTGCTCCTGGTACCCGTGTCAGGGAGCCTCTAACCCAACCTGTTCCACAATATTGAGTCAAGATATTTCTGGAATATCCTCAAAATCTTGTTTGTTTGGAGTGAGGTCTGGAGTAGGCCGAAGCCCTTGAGCTACCCAGGACTTTCTTGGTTTTACACCCAGGGCCCAGGTGGACGCACAGGGTAAGAAACAACATGCCTCCCAGACAACCAAAGGCTATACCACCAGAGGATGAGTCACTGGTGACCATGAGCCTCTTCACTCAGACGCTTGAGCAGCAAAAAGATTTTTACAAAGACATGTTACAACAACAACAGGACAACTTTAAATCTTTTGTGCAGCTCATAATTGATGGCACCAACAAACGCTTAGATGATGTATTTAAGGATGTTCAAGGAATCAAAATCAGCCTGGAATTTACTCAAGACAAAGTTGACAAAATGGCTAAAGCACAAGAGGAAATGAATAAGTTGAAGAAGCTTGAAACGGAAATACTTAAATCAAAGGAGGAGTTGGACAAGATGGCTACAAAGCTGGATTTTATTGAGAACCAGTCGCGAAGAAACAACCTTATAGTGGATGGCATTCCTGAGGAAAGAGGAGAGAGCTGGGATGTATCCGAGAAGAAAATCAAGGACATGTTGGTCAGCAAAATGGGTCTAAATGACAACAATATTGAAATTGAACGGGCCCACAGGATTGGCCAGCATCAGGAGGGTGGAAGACCCAGACAGATAATCGTCAAACTCCTGCGATTCAAGGACAAGCAGACCATGTTATCCTCTGCAAAGAAATTAAAAGGCACACGCATCTACATAAATGAGGACTTCTCTGAGGCTGTAATGAAGAAAAGAAAAGAACTGCTACCCAAGCTGCGAGCTGCCCGGGAAAGAGGAGAAATAGCCACTCTGAAATATGATAAACTGGTCATAAAATCCAAGAGTGGAGGAGCCTAGTTAGAAGTATGTAAACATTCATTTTGTTTTGTTTATTTGTATTTTTATGTGTTTTTACATGTAATTTAGATCATGGCTATTGACTTGTGTCATTCAGCTTTTCCAATTAAGGGTATTACAATAACGCACTTGAATATCTGCAGTTTGAGATACAAAACTAATAACATACATCAGATTTTGCAGTCCAATAGTATTGAAATCCTAGCTTTGTCTGAAACACACTTAGATTCTAGCTTCACGGATGCTGATGTGAAGATAGACGGCTATAGATTATTTAGGAGGGACAGAAATAGACATGGTGGTGGTGTTGCATTCTATGTTAAGGATAACATCCCAGTTAATGTTCGAAATGACTTCATATGGCAGAATATTGAAGCATTATGGGTACAAGTTCATATGCCACACATAAAGCCTATCTTAGTTGGGTGTCTATACAGACCTCCCAGTGCCAATACTCAATATTTGGATAACATATGTGAAATGTTTGATGCTGTTTGTGATCAAAACAGAGAGATATTTATTTTAGGTGATCTTAACATTGACTGGCTGTCACCAAACTGTCCAATGTATAAGAAGCTTAAATCTACAGCTACAATATGTGGCCTAAAACAAATCATAACTCAACCCACTAGGGTTGCTACCAGTACATTGGTGTTATCTGCAACATGTATAGATCATATATTTACAAACGCTTTTGAACAATGCCCCAAAGCAGTCTCTGTGCCCACTGGTTGTAGTGACCATAATATCATAGAAGTCACAAGGAAAACTAAATTGCCTAAAGGTGGCTGTAAAATAATTCATAAAAGAACTTATAGATATTTCAACCAAGAGCAGTATGTGGGTGAAATTCAAGGTGTGGACTGGTCAGAAGTGTGTGAAGATCGTGACCCTGACTCAGCCCTTAATAGGTTTATGGACATACTAATGAAAATAGTTGACAAGCATGCTCCTCTCAGAAAAAGAGCTGTGAGAAATAAAAATGCCCCTTGGTTGGACAAAAATCTTAAAAATTTAATGCTGTCTAGAGATAACGCTAAAACAAAAGCGAATATTTCTTGCGAACTAGCTGATCAAAAACAATACCGAACTCTTAGAAATAAAGTAGTCAAAATGAATAGAAAGAAGAAAAAAGAGTACTTCCAGGAAAAGATTAATGAAGCAAAAAATGATGGTAAAAAACTATGGAACACTTTAAATCAAATAATGGGCAGGAGTAAGCACTCAGCTGCTTCATATGTTGAAAATGATGGAGTGTTCATTACAGATCCAGAGGGAATTGCTAATTATTTCAACATTTTATTAGTAATTTAGAGAAATTTCGATCTGGTATGTGTCCAAATATCTCAGCATCTTATGATGCAATATTAAGTAAGATTATGAGTGAGAAGTACCATTCTGTCACTTTCTCATTCGGTCAAGTTGACAGAGGTTCTGTTGGAAAAATTCTTGCAGCTCTTCCTGATGGAAAGGCATCAGGCATGGACCACTTGGGGACACCAGGCTTATCAAGGTGGCAGCTGAAGCTCTGTCCTTTCCCATTGCTCATTTGGTCAATTTCAGTTTGTTGCAGGGCATATTTCCAGAGAAATGGAAGGAGGCTAAAATCATACCACTGCCTAAAAATAAAAGAGCCACATTTACAGGACAGAATAGCCGACTATTACCTAGTAATATCAGTCTATTACCTTTACTCAGCAAAGTCATGGAAAAGATTGCTTTTGAACAAGTTTATAAATATTTTTTTTCTAATAGGCTGATCACCAAGTACCAGCATGCATATCGAGAGGGTCACTCCACATGTACTGCTTTAACTCATATGACCGACAACTGGTTAGAAGAAATCGATGCAAACAGATTAGTAGGAGCAGTGATGTTGGACTTCAGTGCAGCGTTTGACCTGATAGATCACAAAATACTGCTTCAAAAATGAGAATGCTATGGTTTTACACCTTCGTCTCTGTCGTGGATGGGGAGTTACCTATCCAATAGGAAGCAGCGGGTGTTCTTTAATGGTCAATATTCATCTACTAAGACAATACATTGTGGTGTGCCCCAGGGTAGCTGCCTTGGGCCTTTGCTATACTCGATCTTTACAAATCATTTACCTTTTATTGTGAAACACTCAACTGTTGTCATGTATGCAGATGATTCCACACTGTACTGTTCTGCAAAAACTCCTCATGATGTCTCAAATCTATTAAATCATGACTTGCAGAATATAAGCAAGTGGGTAAAAGATAACAAATTAGTTTTAAATGTAGACAAATCAACATCTATGATATTCTGGAAAAGATCAAAACTAACTACCCAGCCCTTTCTGAACTTGTCAGTCAATGGGCTGCAGCTAAGACAAGTGATGCAAGCCAGGTTACTGGGCGTCACCTTGGATTCTTACTTGTCTTGGTCAGCTCATATTGATGGAATGATAGCTAAAATGGGGAATGGTATTGCAATGTCCAGAAAATGTATGTCATATATTCCTATGTCCATTGCTAAACAGGTTGTCCAGTCTCTTGTTCTGTGCCATTTAGAAAACTGTCCAATTATATGGTCGTCTGCATCAGAAAAAGACCTTCGTAAGCTTCAAGTGGCACAAAATAGGGCAGCGAGGACTGTCCTCCAGTGCTCTCTTAAGACTAACGTGGCCCTGATGCATATACGCCTTTCTTGGCTCACAGTTGACGACAAAATCAAACTACGATTAACTTTAATATTGTGGAATGCAGTATTTATGAAACAGCCACAGTTTCTCTCTGAGCAGCTTGTTTTTGTAGGAAGTGGACACCTATATGCCACCAGGCAGGCACTAGGTGGTGACATAAAACTTCCGCTTCCCAGGACAAATTTTCTGAAACGCAAATCACTTTACAGAACAATATCTATTTGGAATCGACTCTCTGTCTCGTCACGCAGAATTCAGAACAAATACAAATTTAAGAGGACAGTAACCCAGGAACTGCTGCAAATGACCTTGTGAAAGCTGGAAATTGTCATGTTCGTTCACTTGGTAATATTTTGAATGTAATTGCAATGTTTGAATTCTCTTGATTGTAATTTGTGTTGTTATTGCTTTGTGTAATTTTATGTTGTGAATATTTTAAAGAGGACCCCAGGAAGATTAGCTGCCATTAAATGGGCCGCTAATGGGGATCCTAATAAAACAATAAAAAAAACAAAAACAATGTACAGAGCTTGTGGTGTCTTACCTGCAGCTGTGCTCTTTCTCGCACCACACACTCGGTCGTACAGCTGTAGTTCACTCTGTAGGGAGTGTAGAAGCTGTCTGCTCTCTGCTAACTGCTGCTGGAGTAAACTCACCTCGTGCTGCAGTCTGAACACACATCACCAGATACACAGCCTTACATTCATGTGTATATCTCACACTCATACACAAGAGTTCCAACCACAACAATCCGAAATTGCCAGTCACTCTATTGAAACAACTTTCTTTACATGAAGCTACTCTTCATTTAGTTTCTCTGACCTGTTGTTGTGCTCCTGACTGTTTTGTCTGTCTTGTCGCAGTTGTTGGATTTGTTGACTTTGCTCACAGTTGTGCGTCTGCAGCCTCCTCAACTCATCCTTCCATTGCTCCGCCTCTAACTCCGCCTGCTGCAGACAAACACGCCCAGACAGCACCACCTCCCTGAGCTGCTTCACCTCTTCACTGCTGTCTGCATCGTACAAATATCAGATCATCTGTTTTTATTACAGACTTTAAACTCTATAGAGTCCTACAGACAGTGATAATCATTCCACAACAAAGACTTAATGTGAATTAATGTGCGTTTGTTTTGATGAAATACATAGCTTTAGCATTAAATGCATTATGTGATTCATTATGTGAATTGTTGACCTTGTGTTTAGAAGTGTTGTCAACAAATGATGTCTATGTGCTCTGCAGATTGGTGGACTAGGTGAAAGAAGCGCTATTAACAGTTGTCTAGTCATTTGGGGAAGGCATTTATTTCTTTTCCATTGAAACGGTGGCTGTTTCAGAGGAACAAATGTGGGATCCAGATGCAGAAAACATTTATTCAAACAAACATAACAAAAGTAAATCCAGGCAAAACTGATAAATGCAGACACGGACAAGGAAGTCAAACAAAACTGACAGCAAGCATTACATCCAGGGAGACGCCTACAGTTCAGGGGGCCAGGGAGGCACCTACAGTTCAGGGGGCCAGGGAGGCACCTACAGTTCAGGGGGCCAGGGAGGCGCCTACAGTCCAGGCGGCCAGGGAGGTGCCTAGAGTTCAGGGGGCCAGGGAGGCACCTACAGTACAGGCGGCCAAGGAGGCGCCTACAGTTCAGGCGGCCAGGGAAGCACCTACAGTTCAGGCGGCCAGGGAGGCGCCTACAGTTCAGGGGGCCAGGGAGGCGCCTACAGTTCAGTGGGCCAGGGAGGCGCCTACAGTTCAGGGGGCCAGGGAGGCGCCTACAGTTCAGGGGGCCAGGGAGGCACCTACAGTTCAGTGGGCCAGGGAGGCGCCTACAGTTCAGGGGGCCAGGGAGGCGCCTACAGTTCAGGGGGCCAGGGAGGCGCCTACAGTTCAGGGGGCCAGGGAGGCGCCTACAGTTCAGGAGGCCAGGGAGGCGCCTACAGTTCAGGGGGCCAGGGAGACACCTACAGTTCAGTGGGCCAGGGAGGCGCCTACAGTTCAGGGGGCCAGGGAGGCGCCTACAGTTCAGGGGGCCAGGGAGGCGCCTACAGTTCAGGCAGCCAGGGAGGCGCCTACAGTTCAGGGGGCCAGGGAGGCGCCTACAGTTCAGGGGGCCAGGGAGGCACCTACAGTTCAGGGGGCCAGGGAGGCGCCTACAGTTCAGGGGGCCAGGGAGGCGCCTACAGTTCAGGCGGCCAGGGAGGCGCCTACAGTTCAGGGGGCCAGGGAGGCGCCTACAGTTCAGGGGGCCAGGGAGGCGCCTACAGTTCAGGGGGCCAGGGAGGCGCCTACAGTTCAGGGGGCCAGGGAGGCGCCAACAGTTCAAGGGGCCAGGGAGGTGCCTACAGTTCAGGGGGCCAGGGAGGCACCTACAGTTCAGGCCGCCAGGGAAGCGCCTACAGTTCAGGGGGCCATGGAGGCGCCTACAGTTCAGGGGGCCAGGGAGGCGCTTACAGTTCAGGCGGCCGGGGAGGCGCTGACTCTGGAATGGGCTCATGGGTTGGAACTAACTCGAGGGCTTGAATGGCCACAAGGCAGAGCTCTGGGATGAGAGTGGGCACTGGGTAGAGCTCTGGGCTGAACTCTGAGGCTGGAGCCTTCACTGGACTCTGGTCAGGGGCTGGAGCCGATGTGTGTGCACTCCACACGCACAAGACAGCCGTAGCCCATATGGTCAACACTGTAACCTCCAAGGGCTCAGGCATGGCGACAATCTTGTCCGAAGACACAAGCATAGCAGCAGCCATCTTGTCTGAAGACACAGGCGTAGCGGTGGCCATCTTGTCCGAAGACACAGGCGTAGAGGCGGCGGCCATCTTATCGGCACTGATCCTCAACAAACTCGCCTCCATTTCGGCATGACTCCAATCTTCAACCAGATGGAACTGGATAATATTCTGAATGTTCTGATCCAATCTGACCTCTGACCTGTAATGCTGCCTGAATCATAATCATACACTGTTCGCTCGTTGGCCAGAGGAGAACTGAGCGACTGAGTCTGGTTTCTCCCAAGGTTTTTTCTCCATTCTGTCACTGATAGAGTTTTGGTTCCTTGCCACTGTTGCCTTGGCTTTTGGCTTGCTTAGTTGGGGACATTTAATATTCAAAAATATTATTGATCTGCCTGCATTGACACCATTATATGAACTGAACTGAACTGTTGTGAGTGAGTGTGTGTGTGTGTATGTGTGTGTGTGCGGGAAGTAGGGGTGCTGAGGGTGCGGTTAAAAATAAATAAATACAAAATGTCTTAAAAAAAAAAAAAAAAATGTCAATTCGTCTATTAATTAAAATTAGTTTGAAACATGAAAGTAAGTAGCCTAAGCCATGAAAACAAGCAGCACGCACTCATCAGTGAAGGTCATAGTCTTTGGGTTGATTTTTTTTAGCTGTAGCCATGCAGTCTGCAGTTGTTTTTGGAGATTGTGCTTTGATTACAGACATATTAGCTGTGTTTATGTGTTTCTTTAATTAACTTGTGACAACACAAGTGTTACTGATATCTCATATTTTACAAGAAAATATATTTGTCAATAATGCTGGACCTGTAGCGCTTATTTTGATCTTTAACGTTAGATCTTTCCTATTGAAACAAAAACAATGTTTAATGTTGATTCAATATTATTCTTAATAAAAAAATAGTAGGGTTTTTAACAACAAACTCATAGAACTTTTATTAACAAAATGAATACGACTGATGATGATACCCACGTTGTAACAGATAAATGAAAGGTCTTTTATCTATGAAGGTAAATCAGTAGCAAAACTCGAGAGCACGTAAATGTAAATTTGAGAACTTGTACAATAAATATTCGTACTTGCACATGAACATTTACACTCACAGCTCCCATGTGAAAACCTGTAAAATAAAAATCTGAAGTTGAATGTTGAAATTTGCACTCGCAGACAATAGTCAAAAACCTGTATTCTGAATCTCAAGCTGCAGACGAGTAGACACAAATGTATAAAATGCCATTCACAGAAATACAACGACAGACACAAACTTGTAATATATATTTTGCGTTTAATCTTACGTTCACATTCGCAGTACTACCTCAAATAGGCACTTGCAACTTCTCAAATCTGTCACTGCAATTTCAAATTTCGCGCCTTGACTTTTGCTACTCTTTTCGCGATATATCAGGTGCAAAACTAACTTGTGCACTTGAAACTCAGAGGCGGCGAGAGAGAAAGGGGGGCGGGAGGAGGGGGGGGGGTCAAAGGAGCCGTTTTATTGGTTGGCAGCTAGCCAATGAAATGGGACTTCGATGATGTCACGAAACCCGTGTGCACTGAAACGTTAACATGGCTTAATGCATTAGACTGTTATCAAAAGAAATAAACGATTTTATCAAACTCAGTAAACACAATGCTTATAATGCATACTACAGAAAAGCAGATGAGCACAGAATATGAAGAAAGAAAGCAAATGTGTGTTCAGTGCAAATAACCTTGCTGCCTGTGTTTTATTAATAATTTAATGAATTATGTGTTTTTTTTTGTTTTTTTATTTATTTTATAACTGTTGGTCCATTAAGTCTTATTAAGCGTTTTCTTGGTTTTCTATGGGAGGAAAACGTACAATTAAACTCGTTGCATCCATATTCAGAGCTCAATTGCTTTGCTTTATTTGTATGGTGTTTCCTGAGTTTGGTCTTTTAATACCACTGTCTCAATTAAACGCGTTGTTCATATTCTGTGCTCATCTGCTTTTCTGTAGTATGCATTATAAGCATTGAGTTTACTGAGTTTGATAAAATCGTTTATTTCTTTTAATATCAGTCTAATGCATTAAGGATTAAGCCATGTTAACGTTTCAGTGCACACGGGTTTCGTGACATCATCGAAGTCCCTCCCGCCCCCCTTT
>NC_138229.1:62500-65000 GCF_964197995.2 Scardinius erythrophthalmus
GATTGTGTTACTTGTGTTACTTCTGCACCGATTGTGTTACTACTGCACTGATTGTGTTACTTGTGTTACTTTTGCACCGATTGTGTTACTACTGCACGGATTGTGTTACTTGTGTTACTTTTGCACCGATTGTGTTACTACTGCACTGATTGTTACTTGTGTTACTTCTGCACCGATTGTGTTACTTGTGTTACTACTGCACCGATTGTGTTACTACTGCACTGATTGTGTTACTTTGTTACTTTTGCACCGATTGTGTTACTACTGCACTGATTGTGTTACTTGTGTTACTTTTGCACCGATTGTGTTACTACTGCACTGATTGTTACTTGTGTTACTTCTGCACCGATTGTGTTAGTTGTGTTACTTCTGCACTGATTGTGCACTGATTGTGTTACTTGTGTTACTTCTGCACCGATTGTGTTACTTCTGCACTGATTGTGCACTGATTGTGTTACTTCTGTTACTTTTGTACTGATTGTGTTACTTCTGTGCTGGTTGTGTTATTTGTGTTACTTTTGCACTGATTGTGTTACTTCTGTTACTTTTGCACTGATTGTGTTACTTGTGTTACTTCTGCACTGATTGTGTTACTTGTGTTACTTCTGCACTGATTGTTACTTCTGTTACTTCTGCACCAATTGTGTTACTTGTGTTACTTCTGCACCGATTGTTACTTGTTACTTCTGCACCGATTGTGTTACTACTGCACTGATTGTTACTTGTGTTACTTTTGCACCGATTGTGTTACTACAGCACTGATTGTTACTTGTGTTACTTCTGCACCGATTGTGTTACTTGTGTTACTTCTGCACCGATTGTGTTACTTGTGTTACTTCTGCACAGATTGTGTTACTTGTGTTACTACTGCACCGATTGTGTTACTACTGCACTGATTGTGTTACTACAGCACTGATTGTTACTTGTGTTACTTGATCCCAGTTCACACAGATCCGCTGTCACTTTGTAAAGAATGACTATGCTCCCGCGCACATATGCATTCACACACACATGCTTATAGACTAAACACGTAATACACACGTTCATGCCGTCACTGTTTTCAGATTCATGTTTTTGAAGTTTAGATGGAGATGAAAACAGTATCGCTTTCAAAACTTGTTTTCAAAAACATGCATTTTGAAACCTACTTCAAAGTTTGCGTTCTCCACCAAACACCGCTGTCGTAATTTTCTGTTTTCAGTTGAAAACGATGTCGTGTAAGCGACCCTTACGCCGCCTTCACACTGGCAGTTGAAATCAGCTCCGTAATACGCAATACGCCCCCAGCGGACGTCGTACTACACCGTTGAAAAGCGTCGGAAGCTTCGGAAGCGAGTAGAACAAAAATGGCGTAGAGAATAAAGGTTAATTTTGTCAGTGTCAGAATGTACAATAATGTATGATCTCTCTGTTGAGGGGGTTATAGAAACAGGCTACTGCGTGGAGGAAAGTTCCCCAGGACCTTGACATGTCAGGTCGGCTAAATGTGATATAGTGGTATAGGGCTTTTAATTGTATTAACTGCCCTAATAACGTTAGAAAATCATGAAAATAAAAAAAATGACATGACAACTTATCGTTATAAAATCATTATTTATTTTATTAAAAGTTAAGAATTCAGGTTTGTTTATCAGTACCATAGCAACGCTAACTTCCGCTGGAATTGTCGGATTGGAACCGTCCGTAGCTTTTCGCAAGAGTTCAATTTTTTGAACGCATCCGGATGACCAACGGACATGATTTTTTTTGCACCGCACTCGTTCGGACCCGCTTCGGACCCATTCGCATGCGGTCTGCGAATCTCCACAGGAAATGAATGACTTCCGGTTGTTTCGTAGCCGTATCGGAGTTGATTTCAACTGCCAGTGTGAAGGCGGCGTTACAAATCATGTGTATTGTGAAACGCACTATAGAAACACACGTGACTTCACTTGAACAGGAAACAGTTTAATCCACTTGGTGTGCAGTATCTCTGCCCAAACTAAACCAGAGATGTATCGCCGTTAAGCACTTAGACCAGTGATGCGCGGGTCAATGTAAACAAATAAACAACCCGCACCCGACCGACGTTTTGAACTAACCCGCCCGCAACTCGGACCGCAAAAAAAAGAAAGAAAATATTGTACCCGACCCGCTTCCTGACCCGCATTTTTTAAAAGTAGTAAATGCTCGTAGCGTCATTGGGCCATAGACTTAGGAACTAGGGGTGCGGGGGGGGCTCTCCCCGACTTTCCCAACAAAAATCCCGCCCCCTCTCAGAAAATACATAAAACTGACATTACTGAGCTATATGCGTTTAAAAGTAGCCTATTAAAATGGTACAATGGCATTGCTCAGTTCAACGTGTTGGGAAATCGGGCATTTTGTCCCGCATCAGCATTTATTCAAAAGTTAATAACGCTCAACATTAAAAAGGTAAATAAGGATTTCCCACTTCTCCAACATGTCGCTCGCGAGCTACCAGTAGCTCGTGGTCTGATTGGAGGTAGCTCGCCAAGGG
>NC_138229.1:70000-105000 GCF_964197995.2 Scardinius erythrophthalmus
GAACAGATCAGACAGAGAACAGACAAAGACCAGATCAGACAGAGAATAGATCAGACAGAAAACAGACAGAGAACAGATCAGACAGAAAACAGACAAAGAACAGATCAGACAGAGAACAGACAGAGACCAGATCAGGCAGAGAACAGATCAGACAGAGAACAGACAGAGACCAGATCAGACAGAGAACAGATCAGACAGAGAACAGACAGAGACCAGATCAGACAGAGAATAGATCAGACAGAGAACAGACAAAGAACAGATCAGACAGAGAACAGACAAAGACCAGATCAGACAGAGAATAGATCAGACAGAAAACAGACAGAGAACAGATCAGACAGAAAACAGACAAAGAACAGATCAGACAGAGAACAGACAGAGACCAGATCAGGCAGAGAACAGATCAGACAGAGAACAGACAGAGACCAGATCAGACAGAGAATAGATCAGACAGAGAACAGATCAGACAGAAAACAGACAGAGACCAGATCAGACAGAGAACAGATCAGACAGAGAACAGACAGAGATCAGACAGAGAACAGACAGAGACCAGATCAGACAGAGACCAGATCAGACAGAGAATAGATCAGACAGAAAACAGACAGAGAACAGATCAGACAGAAAACAGATCAGACAGAGAACAGACAGAGACCAGATCAGACAGAGAACAGATCAGACAGAAAACAGACAGAGAACAGATCAGACAGAAAACAGAGAACAGATAAAACAGAGAACAGATCAAACAGAGAACAGATCAAACAGAGAACAGATCAGACAGAAAACAGACAGAGAACAGATCAGACAGAAAACAGATCAGACAGAAAACAGACAGAGAACAGATCAGACAGAAAACAGAGAACAGATTAGACAGAGACCAGATCAGACAGAGAACAGATCAGACAGAGAACAGAGAACAGATCAGACAGAGACCAGATCAGACAGAAAACAGAGAACAGATCAGACAGAGAACAGACAGAGAACAGATCAGACAGAAAACAGATCAGACAGAAAACAGATCAGACAGAAAACAGACAGAGAACAGATCAGACAGAAAACAGAGAACAGATCAGACAGAGAACAGATCAGACAGAGAACAGATCAGACAGAGAACAGAGAACAGATCAGACAGAAAACAGAGAACAGATCAGACAGAGACCAGATCAGACAGAGAACAGATCAGACAGAAAACAGAGAACAGATCAGACAGAGACCAGATCAGACAGAGAACAGATCAGACAGAGAACAGAGAACAGATCAGACAGAGAACAGATCAGACAGACAACAGACAGAGACCAGATCAGACAGAGAATAGATCAGACAGAAAACAGACAGAGAACAGATCAGACAGAAAACAGACAGAGAACAGATCAGACAGAAAACAGATCAGACAGAGAACAGACAGAGACCAGATCAGACAGAGAACAGAGAACAGATCAGACAGAGACCAGATCAGACAGAGAACAGACAGAGACCAGATCAGACAGAGAACAGAGAACAGATCAGACAGAGACCAGATCAGACAGACAACAGACAGAGACCAGATCAGACAGCACAATTGCAGCTGTGTCTATGACTAGGCTGCGTTCAGACTCAAATCTGTGTTTTTCATAACCAGATGGAATCTGATCTTTATGATTCTGATTTAAAACTTAAATTAGATACAGCTCTAATGTTTTGCAATGAAACTTCAATCTGACCAGTCATATTGGAAAGTTTGCGATGTTATCAGATGTTTACGGTATGTATCGTATTGAATGTATAGTAGTCAGTGGACGGATGGTGAAATGTAAGAATTCAGGAAGATTTGGGTGACAGATTCAATGAAGCAAAACTTGGGGGAAAATTATATTAGAAAAGCTTTGCTCACTTTCTCCTCCTCATGCTGACTTCACTGGCCTCCATGTTTACTTCTGTATGACAGCATGAGTGAGTGTGTGTGTGTGTATGTGTGTGTGTGTGTGTGTGTGTGTGTGTGTGTCCTCACTGAGCAGCTCTCTGTAGTCGTTCAGCTGTTCGGCCTGCGCATGCACTGTCGCCTCTGACACCATCAGTCTCTCCTGCAGCTCGTGGCTCTCCTGACGACTGACAGCCAGGTCGCTACGGAGACGCTCCGCCTGCTCCCGAAGCCCCGCCTCCACATGCTGCCAGAACCCGACAGCTCCGCCTCCTCCGCCGCTCGACCCGCTGCTGTCGCCCTCGACCTCTCTCTCCATTTCTTCATCCTGATTATAAAGCAAACACACTGAAAGCTTCACACACGCTGCATAGCTGAAGTGTGTGTGTTCGACATAAATAATATCAGTGAACGAGACCCAATGGGTACTACAGTCTGCACTTCGCTATATGACAGTTAACCAGGTCAGGGTTAGGGTAAGGGTGACTTAACAGGTCAGGCTGAACCAGCACTAGTGATTGGTTACCTGAGCTGCACGTGTGTGTGACAGCATTAGTGATTGGTTACCTGAGGTGCAGGTGTATGTGAAAGCACTAGTGATTGGTTACTTGAGCTGCAGGTGTGTGTGTGACGGCATTAGTGATTGGTTACCTGAGCTGCAGGTGTGTGTGTGACGGCACTAGTGATTGGTTGCCTGAGCTGCAGGTGTGTGTGTGACGGCATTAGTGATTGGTTACCTGAGCTGCAGGTGTGTGTGTGACGGCACTAGTGATTGGTTGCCTGAGCTGCAGGTGTGTGTGAAAGCATTAGTGATTGGTTGCCTGAGGTGCAGGTGTGTGTGACAGCATTAGTGATTGGTTGCCTGAGCTGCAGGTGTGTGTGAAAGCATTAGTGATTGGTTGCCTGAGGTGCAGGTGTGTGTGAAAGTATTAGTGATTGGTTGCCTGAGGTGCAGGTGTGTGTGACAGCATTAGTGATTGGTTGCCTGAGCTGCAGGTGTGTGTGACAGCATTAGTGATTGGTTACCTGAGGTGCAGGTGTGTGTGACAGCATTAGTGATTGGTTACCTGAGCTGCAGGTGTGTGTGACAGCATTAGTGATTGGTTACCTGAGCTGCAGGTGTGTGTGACAGCATTAGTGATTGGTTACCTGAGCTGCAGGTGTGTGTGACAGCATTAGTGATTGGTTACCTGAGCTGCAGGTGTCTGTGACAGCACTAGTGATTGGTTGCCTGAGCTGCAGGTGTGTGTGACAGCATTAGTGATTGGTTACCTGAGGTGCAGGTGTGTGTGACAGCATTAGTGATTGGTTACCTGAGCTGCAGGTAAGTAAGTAAGTAAGTTTTATTTCTATAGCACTTTTCACAGACAAAAAGGTCACAAAGTGCTTCACAAAATTAAAATATACACATAACAGATATACACATACACATAACATACAAATATACACATACACAAAAACATAAAAAACCATATTGCTAATTAAATGCTTGTCTAAAAAGATGCGTCTTAAGGCGTTTTTTAAAAGCTTCCACGGAGTCCGAAGCTCTCAAGGCTAATGGAAGAGAGTTCCAGAGCCTTGGAGCCACCACACAAAAGGCTCGGTCACCTCTTGTTTTAAAACGTGTTCTAGGAACAGTTAAAAGGTCTTGGCCTGAAGACCTCAAAGAGCGACCAGAAGTGTATACATGCAGTATATCCTGGATATAAGAGGGAGCTTGATCATGCAAGGCTCTGTAAGTAATGGTTAAAATTTTAAACTGTACTCTAAAACTAATTGGAAGCCAATGTAGAGCCTTAAGTATAGGTGTAATATGTGATCTCCTGTTGGTCTTATTCAAAAGTCTTGCAGCTGCATTCTGTACCACTTGCAATTTGTCCATGGAGGATTTGTTTAAACAAGTGTACAGTACATTGCAAAAATCAAGACGAGAAGAAATAAAAGCGTGAATATGCATCTCCATCTCTTTTTTGGAAACCACAGATCTAATCTTAGCGATGTTCCTGAGATGGAAAAAACAGGAACGAACCACAGATTTAACATGACTGCTAAAACACATAGATTTATCAAAAATGACACCCAAATTTCGCACAACATTACAGTCCGAGGATGATAGAGCCCCAATTGCCTGCCTAATCCTAGGAATAATGTTGTCCGGTGCAAAAATCAGCACCTCAGTTTTGTCTGGGTTTAGTTGCAGAAAGTTGTCTGCCATCCAATTTTTAATGGAGGCTAAGCAATTGTGCAACAAGGACAGTTTGTCCAACCTATCAGGGCTAAAAGATAAATATAATTGAATACCATCAGCATAACAATGGTATGATATTTCTCCAAAGCTACCAATAATCTTCCCAAGAGGAAGCATATACAGGCTGAACAGCAGCGGGCCAAGCACAGAACCTTGGGGCACACCACATGACAAAGGAGCAGAGTCTGACATATATGTTCCTACGGACACAGAGAAACTCCTGTCTGAAAGATAGGAGGAAAACCAATCCAGAGCTGATCCAGTAATGCCCACAGTTGTTTTCAGTCTATCAATCATAGTGCAGTGATCCACGGTATCAAACGCTGCACTAAGATCTAATAGAACCAGCACAGAGCATTTACCCCCATCAGCAGCCATCAAAATATCATTTGAAACCCTAAGGAGGGCAGTCTCAGTTGAATGATTTTTACGAAAACCAGACTGAAACTTATCAAAGATATTATGAGAATCCAAAACATTATTTAGCTGGTTCGCGACAACCTTTTCTAAAATTTTGGAAAGAAAGGGCAATTTAGAAATAGGCCTATAGTTTTTAAATGAAGCTGCATCAAGATTGTTCTTTAGATAGGCTGAACAACAGCATGCTTAAAGCAGCTAGGAACCTGGCCCAGCTGAAGAGATAGGTTTAGAATTGAAACCAAACATGGGCCAAGATGATTTATGGATTTTAAAAGCAAAGTAGTAGGTAAAATATCAACAGGGCTTTGAGATGGTTTCATCGTGCCCACTAATTTAATTATGTCATTCAGGGTAATGGGGCAGAAGGAGTCCAGTATTGAAGGTCTGTGATCTTTAACTATATGATGGTTTGCTGATGGAACCAAGCCTGCCCTGACAGCTCTAACCTTGTCCACAAAATGAAACAAAAAGTGATTGCAGTCAACATTTGAAAACACAGGGACAATACATGCAGCTGGAGAAACAATGTTGTTAATAGTTTCAAAGAGAGCTTTTGGATTCTTTTTACAGGCAGAAATCAGATTAGTAAAATAAGAGGCTCTAGCCTCTTTAATCATTTCGTGTAAGTCCATAAAGAGCTCTTTAAGATACAAGCGGTGAACTTGTAGCTGAGTCGCTTTCCATAAGCGCTCAGTTCTCCGACAAACACGCCTTAAGCTGCGAATGGCATCATTCATCCACGGTGATGTATTAACAGATGAAATTTCTCTAGTTTTAAAAGGTGCCACTTTGTCCAACAGCAGAGTACAGTGATCATTAAAAGCCTGTGCACAAGCGTCTACATCATTCGAAATAAGAACCAAGCTTGAGTCGAATGCGGCTGAAAATTTCTCAACAGTACGCTGGTTAATCAAACGTGAAAAGGACTCTCGTTTAGCAGGGAGAGGATCCTCGTCACACACAAGATCAAAAAAGATGCAATTGTGATCACTAATAAGTACATCTTCGATACAGACATTATTAATATTTACACCATAAGAAAAGACAAGATCGAGCGTATGTCCCTTGTTGTGCGTAGGGCCAAAGACATGCTGAGTGAAGTTAAAAGATTCAGTAATATTTACAAATTCAGAAGCATTTTTACAAGTATCATCATCCACATGGATATTAAAATCGCCAGCAATAATCACTCTATCCAGCTTAATAATAGATGATAGGAAATCAGAAAAATCAATAAGAAAAGAGGCCACTGGCCCAGGTGGCCGGTAAACTAGAATACAGTAAAATGAATTCGAGCGACCCACCTTAGTCACCTGTAGTTCAAAAGAAGAGTACGTGTCAGCGCTCACTGACTGGCAGATAAAAAGTTTTTTAAAAACCACAGCAAGACCTCCACCCCGACCTGTGAGTCTTGGCGTGCTGATAAAATTACAGTCCATAGGACAGAGTTCATTTAAGTGATAGTATTCCATATTCCGTTGCCAAGTCTCCGTAAGCAACATGAAGTCCATGCTTTTGGAGGTAAATAAATCGCTGAGCAGAAGAGACTTGTTTGCAATTGAACGGGCATTTATCAGACCCATCCTGAGCGGTGCAGGAACATCCGAAACAGAGAAAGAGGCTCGTGGCAACGACCTCAGATGCAGCAAACACACACCACGACAAGAGGTAGAGTTTCTCTGGTACACCGGAACCAGAGCCATGGGGACATCAGGGAAGACAGAATAAAGACATGAAGGTCTGTAGTCGCAGTCCAAGATCCCCAGTTTAAAGAGTTTTTTCAGATGAATCTGTCTCCCTGCCCTTTTTCCTCGCTTTCTCCGCCGTCTATTTGTAGATCGTATTAGGCCCTCTTCATGCCGCATACAGGCAGCAGTTCCAGTCGGACGTGCGAACGGGGCTGCAAACTTGTCAATACCACTCCAGATATATCCGTCACCGCACTCCACCATGGAAGATCAGATTAACAGCAATGTTTGGCGATCATACACCCATGCAGTAGACACAACTTTTGTTGACAAACTTAGTAGCAATATAGCGCAGAAAACAAACAAAATGAATCGGGACGAACAACCAGCCACAGAGGCAAAGCCAAACACAGGCGCCATCTTGGAACTGACAGGAAGTGAATCTGAGGTGTGTGTGACAGCACTAGTGATTGGTTACCTGAGCTGCAGGTGTGTGTGATTGCATTAGTGATTGCATTAGTGATTGGTTGCCTGAGCTGCAGGTGTGTGTGACAGCATTAGTGATTGGTTACCTGAGCTGCAGGTGTGTATGACAGCATTAGTGATTGGTTACCTGAGCTGCAGGTGTGTGTGACAGCATTAGTGATTGGTTACCTGAGCTGCAGGTGTGTGTGATTGCATTAGTGATTGCATTAGTGATTGGTTACCTGAGGTGCAGGTGTGTGTGACAGCATTAGTGATTGGTTGCCTGAGCTGCAGGTGTGTGTGACAGCATTAGTGATTGGTTACCTGAGCTGCACGTGTGTGTGACAGCATTAGTGATTGGTTACCTGAGGTGCAGGTGTGTGTGAAAGCACTAGTGATTGGTTACCTGAGGTGCAGGTGTATGTGAAAGCACTAGTGATTGGTTACTTGAGCTGCAGGTGTGTGTGTGACGGCATTAGTGATTGGTTACCTGAGGTGCAGGTGTTTGTGATAGCACTAGTGATTGGTTACCTGAGGTGCAGGTGTGTATGACAGCATTAGTGATTGGTTACTTGAGCTGCAGGTGTGTGTGTGACGGCATTAGTGATTGGTTACCTGAGGTGCAGGTGTGTGTGACAGCATTAGTGATTGGTTACCTGAGCTGCAGGTGTGTATGACAGCATTAGTGATTGGTTACCTGAGCTGCAGGTGTGTGTGACAGCACTAGTGATTGGTTACCTGAGCTGCAGGTATGTGTGATTGCATTAGTGATTGCATTAGTGATTGGTTGCCTGAGCTGCAGGTGTGTGTGACAGCATTAGTGATTGGTTACCTGAGCTGCAGGTGTGTGTGACAGCATTAGTCATTGGTTGCCTGAGCTGCAGGTGTGTGTGACAGCATTAGTGATTGGTTACCTGAGCTGCAGGTGTGTGTGACAGCACTAGTGATTGGTTACCTGAGCTGCACGTGTGTGTGACAGCATTAGTGATTGGTTACCTGAGGTGCAGGTGTATGTGAAAGCACTAGTGATTGGTTACTTGAGCTGCAGGTGTGTGTGTGACGGCATTAGTGATTGGTTACCTGAGGTGCAGGTGTATGTGACAGCACTAGTGATTGGTTACCTGAGGTGCAGGTGTGTGTGACAGCATTAGTGATTGGTTACTTGAGCTGCAGGTGTGTGTGTGACGGCATTAGTGATTGGTTACCTGAGGTGCAGGTGTGTGTGACAGCATTAGTGATTGGTTACCTGAGCTGCAGGTGTGTATGACAGCATTAGTGATTGGTTACCTGAGCTGCAGGTGTGTGTGACAGCATTAGTGATTGGTTACCTGAGCTGCAGGTGTGTGTGACAGCATTAGTGATTGGTTACCTGAGCTGCAGGTGTGTGTGACAGCAGTGCTCCGAGGTCCAGTGAGTGTGGTCTGGTGCACCTCCTCTTCCTCCTGCTCTCCCGCAGCTTCACACACGGCGGCCTGCGCTTCCCTCGATGCGCTCGTACATCTTCCTCTCCATCTTCATAATCAGACTCTTCCTCCTCTTCCTCGCTGAACATACGGTAATCTCTCTGAGGCTCATGGGAGTTTCTCCGGTCTGCTTCACGCTTCTCCAGGTCTCGACTCCTCACACACACCTCCTTCACTGCTGATCCAGACTCACTGTGATCCAGTGCAACATGTTCTTCAGGTGTGTTTCTACGAGAGCAGAGATACGACACATCAGAGCAGCAGACAGAAGCTGATGTATGTGTGTCTGTGTGTGTGTGTGTGTGTGTGTGTGTGTGTGTGTGTGTGTGTGTGTGTGTGTGTGTGAAGCTGATGGAAGTTATACCTGACGTGAGTAAGTGAGGAATCAGCTTGGGCCGTCACTTCAACTGTCTTACATTCGTCTCGATTTCTCTCCACCTCGTCACATCTTACCCCCTCTGATGCATTCTGGGACATCACCAGCCTGGCACCCTCCTCGGCTCTCTGACAGGAAAACACAGTGAACTACAATAACTCCTAATAGTGTTAAAGAATCCATGAAATGGCTCAGCCAGCCCTGCTTTCTTTCCTATGTGTGCTGATGCATTTCCTGTCAACACAGGGAGTCAGGTGGAACATATCAAAGAGAAGTGCCAATTTATAAGGAATATTAGATTTTTAGAAGGTTTACATTTAACTGTGTTTATGAGTTAATGACACTTTCTTTTACAAGTATAAAGATAAAGGAGCTTACAGCTAGGTGTGAATTAAACAAACGTTTGATTATCCCGTGGTCTTCACAGTAAAGTGTGGCCTTCATCAGACCAGAGCATCAGTAGGAGTGTGTGATCACTGATGCTGAGCAAGTGTGTGTCTCTCATTACCTGAGCGCTCTTCAGACTCTGAGCCGTGAGTGTGATGTCATCGTCCTCGATGCTGTCGGTGAACTCTTCATCTTCATCACTGCTGTCAGGATCTTCCTCATCTTCATCACTGCTGAATTCTGGAAGGAAACATCGCAGACATTCAGATTCCTCCTCACACACTCCTTTATTTGAGTCGTCGCCTCATTCTGTCTCTCTACGTCTCCGATTATTTGTGTTTCCAGAGCCTAATCTCCAGCCAAACCTGTTTATCATCCATTCTTCTGTCCTGCTGCCTTTCCTTCCTTCCTTCCTTCATCCCCACTCCCCTCCTTCCTTCCTCCCCACTCCCTTCCTCCCTTCATCCCTTCCTTCCTTCATCCCTTCATCCCCACTCCCTTCATCTCCACTCCCTTCCTCTCCACTCCCTTCCTCCCTTCCTCTCTTCCTTCCTTGATCCCCACTCCCTTCCTCCCTTCCTCCCTTCCTCCCTTCCGTCCGTGATCCCCATTCCCTTCCTCCCTTCCTTCCTTAATCCCCACTCCCTTCCTCCCCACTCCCTTCCTCTCTTCCTCCCCACTCCCTTCCTCTCTTCCTCCCCACTCCCTTCCTCTCTTCCTCCCTTGATCCCCACTCCCTTCCTCCCTTCCTCCCTTCCTCCCTTCCTCCCTTCCTCCCTTCCTTCCTTCCTTCCTTCCATCCTTCATCCCCACTCCCTTCCTCCCTTCCTCCCTTCCTTCCTTCCTTCCTTCCTTCCTTAATCCCCACTCCCTTCCTTTCTTCCTCCCCACTCCCTTCCTCTCTTCCTCCCTTGATCCCCACTCCCTTCCTCCCTTGATCCCCACTCCCTTCCTCCCTTGATCCCCACTCCCTTCCTCCCTTCCTCCCTTGATCCCCACTCCCTTCCTCCCTTCCTCCCTTCCTCCCTTCCTTCCTTCCTTCCTTCCTTCCTTCCTTCCATCCTACATCCCCACTCCCTTCCTCCCTTCATTCCTTCCTTCATCCCCTCCTTCATCCCCACTCCCTTCCCCCCTTATTCCTTCCTTCATCCCCTCCTTCATCCCCTCCTTCATCCCCTCCTTCAACCCCTCCTTCAACCCCACTCCCTTCCTCCCTTCAACCCCACTCCCTTCCTCCCTTCAACCCCACTCCCTTCCTCCCTTCAACCCCACTCCCTTCCTCCCTTCATCCCCTCATCCCCACTCCCTTCCTCCCTACTCCCTTCATCCCCACTCCCTTCATCCCCACTCCCTTCATCCCCACTCCCTTCCTCCCTTCATCCCCACTCCCTTCATCCCTTCATCCCCACTCCCTTCCTCCCTTCATCCCCTCATCCCCACTCCCTTCCTCCCTACTCCCTTCATCCCCACTCCCTTCATCCCCACTCCCTTCATCCCCACTCCCTTCCTCCCTTCATCCCCACTCCCTTCCTCCCTTCATCCCCACTCCCTTCCTCCCTTCATCCCTTCATCCCCACTCCCTTCATCCCCACTCCCTTCCTCCCTTCATCCCCACTCCCTTCCTCCCTTCATCCCTTCATCCCCTCATCCCCACTCCCTTCATCCCCACTCCCTTCCTTCCTTCCTTCCTTCATCCCCACTCCCTTCCTTCCTTCATTCCCACTCCCTTCCTCACTTCATTCCCACTCCCTTCCTTCCTTCCATCCTTCATCCCCACTCCCTTCCTTCCTTCATCCCCACTCCCTTCCTTCCTTCATCCCCACTCCCTTCCTTCCTTCATCCCCACTCCCTTCCTTCCTTCATCCCCACTCCCTTCCTCCCTTGATCCCCACTCCCTTCCTCCCTTCCTCCCTTGATCCCCACTCCCTTCCTCCCTTCCTCCCTTGATCCCCACTCCCTTCCTCCCTTCCTCCCTTGATCCCCACTCCCTTCCTCCCTTGATCCCCACTCCCTTCCTCCCTTGATCCCCACTCCCTTCCTCCCTTGATCCCCACTCCCTTCCTCCCTTCCTCCCATCCTCCCTTCCTCCCATCCTCCCTTCCTCCCATCCTCCCTTCCTCCCATCCTCCCTTCCTCCCTTCCTCCCATCCTCCCTTCCTCCCATCCTCCCTTCCTCCCTTCCTCCCTTCCTCCCTTCCTCCCATCCCCCCTTCCTCCCATCCTCCCTTCCTCCCATCCTCCCATCCTCCCTTCCTCCCATCCTCCCATCCTCCCTTCCTCCCTTCCTCCCATCCTCCCTTCCTCCCATCCTCCCTTCCTCCCATCCTCCCTTCCTCCCATCCTCCCTTCCTCCCATCCTCCCTTCCTCCCTTCCTCCCTTCCTCCCATCCTCCCTTCCTCCCTTCCTCCCATCCTCCCTTCCTCCCATCCTCCCTTCCTCCCTTCCTCCCTTCCTCCCATCCCCCCTTCCTCCCATCCTCCCTTCCTCCCATCCTCCCATCCTCCCTTCCTCCCATCCTCCCATCCTCCCTTCCTCCCATCCTCCCATCCTCCCTTCCTCCCATCCTCCCTTCCTCCCATCCTCCCTTCCTCCCATCCTCCCTTCCTCCCTTCCTCCCTTCCTCCCATCCTCCCTTCCTCCCTCCCTCCCTCCCTCCCTCCCTCCCTCCCTCCCACAGGTTCCTTTGTCACAGTGTTTTGTTTTGACCATTCAATGAAAGTCAGTGGAGGTCAGTGTTTGTGTTTCTCTAAAGCTCTTCTTTTGTGTTTCACAGAAGAAAGTCATAATGAGAGTAATGATGACAGAAAGATTATTTCTGTGGGAACAATCCCTTTACAGTTACTTTCTGCTCTGCCATTCTAGATACATAAAAGGCCTGAAACTACAGTAGCAAAGAAAGAAGAAAGAAAGAAAGATTACTGTAGTACTGCTAGAATATGAAACTAACTATGAACTACAGATAAGCAGTTACACTCAGCGCCGCCGCTCCCACCACGCGCATCACGCGCTGTGCGTAGGGCACCAAGTGCTGAGGGGGCACCAAAAATAGCCTAATGAAAAAAAAATTATAATGCCGATATTATTTCATTAGCCTATAGAAATATTATTAGGCACATTTTAGCCATTATTATGTAACAAAAAAGGGGGAACAAGATAATTTAATTGCTCTAGTCTAGAAAGTACTGCCCCCCCCGCGTTGCATGGTCCGTGCCGGTTGTTTGCGCGGGCGCCTTTGCGAAGGACGCGTTCGCGTTCGCGCGGACGAAGTTTGACAGACAGACAGTAGGCAACTTTTTTGGAAATGGCCCCTAAAAGACAGCAGGAGTTAGGATCTGAGAAAAGAAAGAAGAGGAAACTGCGAGATGATGCCCGTGCATCACTTGCAGGTAAGTCCATGTTTAATCATTCTTAAATACGGGAAATGTGCTGCATGTGCTGCTGCTAACGCGCCTCGAACTTGCTGACTTATGTTATTTCTAACTTATAACTTCGGTGCAAGCTAAATTGAGATTTTACTGTTAAACATTACCTAATACAAAGCAATACAAATAACAGACGCCAGCTAGCTGTTACTTTCTTTACTATCTTTCTTTAGATATTGAGCAGTAGTTTATGGTTTATTTTGACGTGACGGTGGTTGATACTTTCTCAGTAACAGTTAACATTAGCAGTCAGTTCAGTGCACATGGTAGGCTAACAATTCCTGTTAAATATATAAAAAATATAAAATGTCATTATGAATGATATAAAGCAAACAATACTGTTTAATTGTGTGCATTATTGCACCTCATTCTATTATGCTTTTATATTATATTATATTATATTATATTATATTATATTATATTATATTATATTATATTATATTATATTATATTTATCAAATAGTTGATACATAAGGAATAAAGGGGGAGAACTCCTTGGCTGCCATGCTTTCAGTTTTAAATGTTTATAATTTTTTCCAGTATGAGATTCTTTGTTTGAATATTTTGTCTAATAAATGTAATTTATTCAAAGTGACATTGAATTTGGGAAAAACATGTCTGGATTATTTTAAGAATTTTTTTATTTTTCTATTCTGTTTACTGAAGAAAAGTTTGCACTTTCAAATGTGTAGTGTGTGTTGGTTATTCTACATATGTTTACAAAGTCAGCAAAGCTGTGAAGATTTTACTTTCTCTTTTTAGTGTTCTTAAGTTTTATACTGTGATGCCGCTATTGTGTTATTGGTATTGAGTTTTATGTTTGGTAATATAAAGTTAAACTGGCAAAAACAAACGTTTTTTTTCTCGGGGTCGGGGTGGGGGGCATCATAAAGGAATTATGCTTAGGGCACCAAAATGGCTAGCAGCGGCACTGGTTACACTAGAGATCAAAGTGACTTTATTCCACTCATGCTCATCAAAGGATCATTGGCATCTTTAAATCTTCAGATCTGTATAACAACAATAATGTGATAAACTGTATGAATGGAAAATTTGTGCATGTTGTCATGCAGGACAGATAAATATAGATGTGTTTTATATTGACAGATAAATATAGATGATGTGTTTTATATTGACAGATAAATATAGATGAAGTGTTTTATACTGACAGATAAATATAGTTTAAGTATTTTATATTGACAGATAAATATAAATTAAGTGTTTTATATTGACAGACAAATATAGATGTCGTGTTTTATATTGATAATGGTGCAAAGACCCAGAGATGGTGTTATAAAAGTCATTCGTTCAGCTAGTTTAAGATGTCAAAGGTTCACAATGCCTCAGCTAGAGTTTAAACCATCAGCAGTAATGATGGCCACCGGCACAACAGAAGGTACATAGGAATGCCCTAGGGTGACCTCTGACCTTCAGAATTATTTGATAAAGAGATGAGCGACTGATAGACCAAGGATCTAAACATCAGATTGACTTATTATTTATTTAAAGCAGAAGTAACGTTATATCCTGGTCCTCTTTTACCTAAACTCATTACTTCAGACTTACGTGCCATCCAGAAACTTGCATTCTGCAAGTGAACGTTGTCTTGTGGTGCATCATCTCAAAGAGGCACAAAATCTCTTTATCGGACCTTCACCATGACTGTTCCCTGCTGGTGGAATGATCTGCCTAACCCAACCCAAGTGGCTGAGTCCCTAGCCATTTTCAAGAAACGGCTGAACATGCATCTTTTTCGGCAACACTTGATCCATTAATACTAACACTTTCTCTTCTATTCTATATCTATTTATAAAAAAAATAAAATAAAAAAAATACATGTACTGCGTTAGATTAAACTGAGAAGGGTCACAGCACTTGCATGTTGCTGTCCTATTGTTAGTTTAACTGCTTCTATTGTTCTCATTTGTAAGCCGCTTTGGATAAAAGCGTCTGCTAAATGAATAAATGTAAATGTCCTCACACTGTCAGAAATAATTTCACTTACTCAAAGTCGAGGGGGCCTATTAAACCAGCAGTGAAATCCTGCAATATACAGTGTGAGTAATGCAGTTAACAGTACCAGTTCAACAGCGCATGCTTTCTTTGGTGTTTCATCTTATAGTTCAGCTAATGATTTTAAATCTGCATATTGTCATCAAACCACACACAGTCACAGCCATGCAGATGTGATGAACGCTTTGCATGCATGTGTGAACGACTGCTAAACTGTTAAATGATAAATCAAAACAACATGTGACTAGTGGCGTCTTCTACTGCGTCATCACTCACCTGTGATGTTTACATTCATCTTAATCTGAGGAGGAAATCTGAGGAAGCAACTATCCTGATTCAGAGGGATTTCTGACAGTTTGAAATAGATAATAATAAAAAAATAAAAAATACAAAAGGGTTTCGGCCAAGAAATCTGCTTAGATTTATTTCTTTTCAGTTTGAAGTACATGAAATAGATTTCATTTTTGCAGTTACAAGAACAATGCAAGCTGAATGATGCAGTAAAATCAGTTTCATTTGGCACTAAAGTATCGTCTCGTACAGTGTGTGTCACAGAAACAGAGCTTAAAGTTAGAAACCCACACACACACACACACAGTACAGAAGAACAGCATATTTCTACATTTGCTTCTCAGAAAACGAGTCTGTGTAATTCAAATGGAACATAAAGGCATTTCTGGTGTGTGTTAAGTGTGTGAACTCAAAATCATGAATGAACACAGAACATCAACACCACACACACCATTCACAGGCAGACTACTGGGTAAAATGGATTAAACACACACATATATACTGTAAAAACACACAGGTCTGGCGGGTTATGATCCTTCATGCTGGACTAGTGCTTCATTCAGATTAGCGTCGGTGCCCCCCGCAGGCCCGGAGGCCAAATTCTGCCGTGTCCCACCTCCATAATCGGCCTGGTCCATCTCCAGTGTGTGTCGGTCCATCGCCAGCGCCGTGTGTCGGTCCATCGCCAGCGCCGTGTGTCGACTCATCTCCAGTGTGTTTACCAGCAGCTCCCGCAGCGCCTGAAGAGAGTCAAGCTGTTCGTCCAGCGCTCGGGTCTTCTCAGCGCTGCTGGAGTCCAAATACACACAGGTTACAACAGAACCTTCACTCCAACCACACACAGGTTACAAACAGAACATTCACTCCAAACACACACAGGTTACAACAGAACCTTCACTCCAACCACACACAGGTTACAAACAGAACATTCACTCCAAACACACACAGGTTACAACAGAACCTTCTCTTCAACAACACACAGGTTACAACAGAACCTTCACTTCTAACACACACAGGTTACAACAGAACCTTTTCTTCAACCACACACAGGTTACAACAGAACCTTCACTTCTAACACACACAGGTTACAACAGAACCTTCTCTTCTAACACACACAGGTTACAACAGAACCTTCACTTCTAACACACACAGGTTACAACAGAACCTTCTCTTCTAACACACACACAGGTTACAACAGAACCTTCACTTCTAACACACACAGGTTACAACAGAACCTTCACTTCTAACACACACAGGTTACAACAGAACCTTCACTTCTAACAGACACAGGTTACAACAGAACCTTCTCTTCTAACACACACAGGTTACAACAGAACCTTCACTTCTAACACACACACAGGTTACAACAGAACCTTCACTTCTAACACACACAGGTTACAACAGAACCTTCACTTCTAACACACACAGGTTACAACAGAACCTTCACTTCTAACACACACAGGTTACAACAGAACCTTCTCTTCTAACACACACAGGTTACAACAGAACCTTCACTTCTAACACACACACAGGTTACAACAGAACCTTCTCTTCTAACAAACACACAGGTTACAACAGTACCTTCACTTCTAACACACAGGTTACAACAGAACCTTCACTTCTAACACACACAGGTTACAACAGAACCTTCACTTCTAACACACACAGGTTACAACAGAACCTTCACTTCTAACACACACACAGGTTACAACAGAACCTTCACTTCTAACACACACAGGTTACAACAGAACCTTCACTTCTAACACACAGGTTACAACAGAACCTTCACTTCTAACACACAACACAGGTTACAACAGAACCTTCACTTCAACCACACACAGGTTACAACAGAACCTTCACTTCAACCACACACACAGGTTACAACAGAACCTTCACTTCTAACACACACACAGGTTACAACAGAACCTTCTCTTCTAACAAACACAGGTTACAACAGAACCTTCACTTCAACCACACACAGGTTACAACAGAACCTTCACTTCTTACACACACAGGTTACAACAGAACCTTCACTTCTAACACACAACACAGGTTACAACAGAACCTTCACTTCAACCACACACAGGTTACAACAGAACCTTCACTTCTAACACACACACAGGTTACAACAGAACCTTCACTTCTAACACACACACAGGTTACAACAGAACCTTCACTTCTAACACACAACACAGGTTACAACAGTACCTTCACTTCTAACACACACACAGGTTACAACAGAACCTTCACTTCTAACACACAGGTTACAACATAACCTTCACTTCTAACACACACACAGGTTACAACAGAACCTTCACTTCTAACACACAACACAGGTTACAACAGAACCTTCACTTCTAACACACACACAGGTTACAACAGAACCTTCACTTCTAACACACACACAGGTTACAAGAACCTTCACTTCTAACACACAACACAGGTTACAACAGAACCTTCACTTCTAACACACAACACAGGTTACAACAGAACCTTCACTTCAACCACACACAGGTTACAACAGAACCTTCACTTCTAACACACACACAGGTTACAACAGAACCTTCACTTCTAACACACACACAGGTAACAACAGAACCTTCACTTCTAACACACACAGGTTACAACAGAACCTTCTCTTCTAACACACACACAGGTTACAACAGAACCTTCACTTCTAACACACACAGGTTACAACAGAACCTTCACTTCTAACACACACAGGTTACAACAGAACCTTCACTTCTAACAGACACAGGTTACAACAGAACCTTCTCTTCTAACACACACAGGTTACAACAGAACCTTCACTTCTAACACACACACAGGTTACAACAGAACCTTCACTTCTAACACACACAGGTTACAACAGAACCTTCACTTCTAACACACACAGGTTACAACAGAACCTTCACTTCTAACACACACAGGTTACAACAGAACCTTCTCTTCTAACACACACAGGTTACAACAGAACCTTCACTTCTAACACACACACAGGTTACAACAGAACCTTCTCTTCTAACAAACACACAGGTTACAACAGTACCTTCACTTCTAACACACAGGTTACAACAGAACCTTCACTTCTAACACACACAGGTTACAACAGAACCTTCACTTCTAACACACACAGGTTACAACAGAACCTTCACTTCTAACACACACACAGGTTACAACAGAACCTTCACTTCTAACACACACAGGTTACAACAGAACCTTCACTTCTAACACACAGGTTACAACAGAACCTTCACTTCTAACACACAACACAGGTTACAACAGAACCTTCACTTCAACCACACACAGGTTACAACAGAACCTTCACTTCAACCACACACACAGGTTACAACAGAACCTTCACTTCTAACACACACACAGGTTACAACAGAACCTTCTCTTCTAACAAACACAGGTTACAACAGAACCTTCACTTCAACCACACACAGGTTACAACAGAACCTTCACTTCTTACACACACAGGTTACAACAGAACCTTCACTTCTAACACACAACACAGGTTACAACAGAACCTTCACTTCAACCACACACAGGTTACAACAGAACCTTCACTTCTAACACACACACAGGTTACAACAGAACCTTCACTTCTAACACACACACAGGTTACAACAGAACCTTCACTTCTAACACACAACACAGGTTACAACAGTACCTTCACTTCTAACACACACACAGGTTACAACAGAACCTTCACTTCTAACACACAGGTTACAACATAACCTTCACTTCTAACACACACACAGGTTACAACAGAACCTTCACTTCTAACACACAACACAGGTTACAACAGAACCTTCACTTCTAACACACACACAGGTTACAACAGAACCTTCACTTCTAACACACACACAGGTTACAAGAACCTTCACTTCTAACACACAACACAGGTTACAACAGAACCTTCACTTCTAACACACAACACAGGTTACAACAGAACCTTCACTTCAACCACACACAGGTTACAACAGAACCTTCACTTCTAACACACACACAGGTTACAACAGAACCTTCACTTCTAACACACACACAGGTAACAACAGAACCTTCACTTCTAACACACACAGGTTACAACAGAACCTTCACTTCTAACACACACACAGGTTACAACAGAACCTTCACTTCTAACACACACAGGTTACAACAGAACCTTCACTTCTAACACACAACACAGGTTACAACAGAACCTTCACTTCAACCACACACAGGTTACAACAGAACCTTCACTTCAACCACACACACAGGTTACAACAGAACCTTCACTTCTAACACACACACAGGTTACAACAGAACCTTCTCTTCTAACACACACAGGTTACAACAGAACCTTCACTTCAACCACACACAGGTTACAACAGAACCTTCACTTCTTACACACACAGGTTACAACAGAACCTTCACTTCTAACACACAACACAGGTTACAACAGAACCTTCACTTCAACCACACACAGGTTACAACAGAACCTTCACTTCTAACACACACACAGGTTACAACAGAACCTTCACTTCTAACACACACACAGGTTACAACAGAACCTTCACTTCTAACACACAACACAGGTTACAACAGAACCTTCACTTCTAACACACACACAGGTTACAACAGAACCTTCACTTCTAACACACACAGGTTACAACAGAACCTTCACTTCTAACACACACACAGGTTACAACAGAACCTTCACTTCTAACACACAACACAGGTTACAACAGAACCTTCACTTCTAACACACACACAGGTTACAACAGAACCTTCACTTCTAACACACACAGGTTACAACAGAACCTTCACTTCTAACACACACACAGGTTACAACAGAACCTTCACTTCTAACACACACAGGTTACAAAAGAACCTTCACTTCTAACACACACACAGGTTACAACAGAACCTTCACTTCTAACACACAACACAGGTTACAACAGAACCTTCACTTCAACCACACACAGGTTACAACAGAACCTTCACTTCAACCACACACACAGGTTACAACAGAACCTTCACTTCTAACACACACACAGGTTACAACAGAACCTTCTCTTCTAACACACACAGGTTACAACAGAACCTTCACTTCAACCACACACAGGTTACAACAGAACCTTCACTTCTTACACACACAGGTTACAACAGAACATTCACTTCTAACACACAACACAGGTTACAACAGAACCTTCACTTCAACCACACACAGGTTACAACAGAACCTTCACTTCTAACACACACACAGGTTACAACAGAACCTTCACTTCTAACACACACACAGGTTACAACAGAACCTTCACTTCTAACACACACACAGGTTACAACAGAACCTTCACTTCTAACACACACAGCTAACAACAGAACCTTCACTTCTAACACACAACACAGGTTACAACAGAACCTTCACTTCAACCACACACAGGTTACAACAGAACCTTCACTTCTAACACACACACAGGTTACAACAGAACCTTCACTTCTAACACACACACAGGTTACAACAGAACCTTCACTTCTAACACACAACACAGGTTACAACAGAACCTTCACTTCTAACACACACAGGTTACAACAGAACCTTCACTTCTAACACACACAGGTTACAACAGAACCTTCACTTCTAACACACACACAGGTTACAACAGAACCTTCACTTCTAACACACACAGGTTACAACAGAACCTTCACTTCTAACACACACACACAGGTTACAACAGAACCTTCACTTCTAACACACACAGGTTACAACAGAACCTTCACTTCTAACACACACAGGTTACAACAGAACCTTCACTTCTAACACACACACAGGTTACAACAGAACCTTCACTTCTAACACACAACACAGGTTACAACAGAACCTTCACTTCTAACACACACACAGGTTACAACAGAACCTTCACTTCTAACACACACACAGGTTACAACAGAACCTTCACTTCTAAAACACACAGGTTACAACAGAACCTTCACTTCTAACACACACACAGGTTACAACAGAACCTTCACTTCTAACACACACAGGTTACAACAGAACCTTCACTTCTAACACACAACACAGGTTACAACAGAACCTTCACTTCAACCACACACAGGTTACAACAGAACCTTTTACTTCAACCACACACACAGGTTACAACAGAACCTTCACTTCTAACACACACACAGGTTACAACAGAACCTTCTCTTCTAACACACACAGGTTACAACAGAACCTTCACTTCAACCACACACAGGTTACAACAGAACCTTCACTTCTTACACACACAGGTTACAACAGAACCTTCACTTCTAACACACAACACAGGTTACAACAGAACCTTCACTTCAACCACACACAGGTTACAACAGAACCTTCACTTCTAACACACACACAGGTTACAACAGAACCTTCACTTCTAACACACACACAGGTTACAACAGAACCTTCACTTCTAACACACAACACAGGTTACAACAGAACCTTCACTTCTAACACACACACAGGTTACAACAGAACCTTCACTTCTAACACACACAGGTTACAACAGAACCTACACTTCTAACACACACACAGGTTACAACAGAACCTTCACTTCTAACACACAACACAGGTTACAACAGAACCTTCACTTCTAACACACACAGGTTACAACAGAACCTTCACTTCTAACACACACACAGGTTACAACAGAACCTTCACTTCTAACACACACAGGTTACAACAGAACCTTCACTTCTAACACACACACAGGTTACAACAGAACCTTCACTTCTAACACACACACAGGTTACAACAGAACCTTCACTTCTAACACACACAGGTTACAACAGAACCTTCACTTCTAACACACACACAGGTTACAACAGAACCTTCACTTCTAACACACAACACAGGTTACAACAGAACCTTCACTTCAACCACACACAGGTTACAACAGAACCTTCACTTCAACCACACACACAGGTTACAACAGAACCTTCACTTCTAACACACACACAGGTTACAACAGAACCTTCTCTTCTAACACACACAGGTTACAACAGAACCTTCACTTCAACCACACACAGGTTACAACAGAACCTTCACTTCTTACACACACAGGTTACAACAGAACCTTCACTTCTAACACACAACACAGGTTACAACAGAACCTTCACTTCAACCACACACAGGTTACAACAGAACCTTCACTTCTAACACACACACAGGTTACAACAGAACCTTCACTTCTAACACACACACAGGTTACAACAGAACCTTCACTTCTAACACACACACAGGTTACAACAGAACCTTCACTTCTAACACACACAGGTTACAACAGAACCTTCACTTCTAACACACAACACAGGTTACAACAGAACCTTCACTTCAACCACACACAGGTTACAACAGAACCTTCACTTCTAACACACACACAGGTTACAACAGAACCTTCACTTCTAACACACACACAGGTTACAACAGAACCTTCACTTCTAACACACAACACAGGTTACAACAGAACCTTCACTTCTAACACACACACAGGTTACAACAGAACCTTCACTTCTAACACACACAGGTTACAACAGAACCTTCACTTCTAACACACACAGGTTACAACAGAACCTTCACTTCTAACACACACACAGGTTACAACAGAACCTTCACTTCTAACACACACAGGTTACAACAGAACCTTCACTTCTAACACACACACAGGTTACAACAGAACCTTCACCTCTAACACACACAGGTTACAACAGAACCTTCACTTCTAACACACACAGGTTACAACAGAACCTTCACTTCTAACACACACACAGGTTACAACAGAACCTTCACTTCTAACACACACAGGTTACAACAGAACCTTCACTTCTAACACACACAGGTAACAACAGAACCTTCACTTCTAACACACACAGGTTACAACAGAACCTTCACTTCTAACACACACAGGTTACAACAGAACCTTCTCTTCTAACACACACACACACAGGTTACAACAGAACCTTCACTTCTAACACACACAGGTTACAACAGAACCTTTACTTCTAACACACACACAGGTTACAACAGAACCTTCACTTCTAACACACACACAGGTTACAACAGAACCTTCACTTCTAACACACACAGGTTACAACAGAACATTCACTTTGAACATTCACAGCTTCAGGTCTTAAAGGAGGAGTTCAGGTAGAAATCAACATTCTGTCAACATTTGTATCATCATACACGTGACTTACTTTCTTCTGTTTTATCGATGACATCACACATTAAACAGAAGCTGTTGAACCGTGAAAAACTTCATAGAACCTCACAGAAACATACTTGACTTCAGGAGACATGGAATACAGTGCACGATAGGGCTATTATGGTTCTTTTTTATGTTTTTATGAGTGATGACTGTAGCTCGACTGAACACAAATACACTGTCGGTCTTTTGTGATCCACAGAAGAAACAGACATACAGGTTTAGAATGTCATGATGGTCAGAAAATTACAGAATATTCCTGAACTCCTCCTTAAAACTTTAGTGCATTCCTAAACGAAAACGGCACAATTTCAACAACACATTCATACACAGACAAATCAACATCATGAGTGATGGATATCATCAATGTCGTGGACACACACACACACACTGATATTATGGATATGTGCTTGTGTTCTGACCTGTCTGCTGGACTCTGGACCCCTCTGAGCGACTGATAAAGACTCTTCTCGGCTCTCAGAGCTTCATTCAGCGCCTGCTGCTCCGACACAAGATGCTGCAGGACACACTGACACACACATACACACACACACACACACACAACATGAGTACACACACACATATACTACTTGCACTCATGTACAGGACGGTAATTCATGATCTTACCTGCTGATCAGAGCTCAATGTGTCATGATGCCTCGCAGCCAGAAGAGAGCGCAACTCTGACAGCTCCCGCTACACACACACACACACACACACACACAAACACACAAACACAAAAGGACAGAGAAACAATTAAGTCAGTTTTTTGTCAACCATTTTGACTCCAAACCCCTCCATTGTCCACAACAATATTTGAAGGCTCTGTGACTTTTCCAGCTGTTCATGATTCACTGGAAAAGGATTTTTACTAATATTTTATAATTTCATATAATTAGACAAATGTATATTAATTAAATGTATAAGAACATCCATGGTGTTTAACCTGTTAACCGTTGCCAGTGCGCGAAGCGTTTTTTTTTTTTATTTAGTTCAAAGTTACTATCAGATTCAATGTTATACCTTGATAAACTATACATCATTAAAAAGATATAAGACTCAAGTTTCAGTATTTGACCACTATTGTATTCTGAGAAACTCATAGTGACAGTTATGTCTTAATTTGTGTCAGGAGTTATGAAATGAAAAAATGAGTCGATACCTTTAATATGAATTATGCGTGTCAGCCTCTCCCATTCATAAAAAAACTGTGCTGTCGTCATGAAAGCGATTCACAAAACAACGTCCCTCAGGGCTTTAGCTCAAAAATGTGCAGATTTGGAGAAATATTGATAGATTCTCATAGATTTACATCATATTTCTATAGACAGGAATAATATTTATTGAATTTATACCCAAATGCGTCAATGTAATCTTTATGAGCGTTTGGTACTCTGATTTACTGTGTTTTCAATTCATACCAATAGCCTGATGGTGCTATATGCACAGTAATAGTCCATATATGGAACATGAAGAAGAGCCATGATCATGTGACATTCCAGGAAGCCTCGAACACACACACAGCTAACAGAGATCGCTGTAACATGCAGATAAAGACATTTTGAAGACAATAAACATGATTGCAATGATATTTGATTTACCTGTGTTCTTCAAGCCATGCCAGGTATTTTCATAATAATAGATTATATTTATAATGTAATGCTAATGTATATAGACTTTATCATCGTGCAGAATACTATAAAATAATATATTTTCTGTCTGATTTTTTTATCTGAAGCCAAATTAGATCACAGAAGATTATTTAAAACACTCGACTTGCGTTATAAAGTAAGTTTGGAGCACAAACATGGTTTTAATCTCATATATATTGTCGTGTATTGAAGGTGTGCTAAGCTAACATGCTAGCTAGCTCTAGGTGCACCTGCCACCTAACTGTTATTCTTTTATGATTTTTCTAAATAGGAATGCTTACTGAAATGTTTCTTTATTCAAGAAGGTCATTTGATACAGTTTCAAATGTGAAGTGAGAACTTTGATAAAAGAAATTAGGGTTTGAAACCTTTTAGGTTTTAAATATAAAATGTTTAGACGTGGCTTTAGCTGTAGTGCATTTCTAGATTGCTACAGAGCCAACTTCAATTTTATTTTCATGAGGATGTTTCATAAAAATAAATTTCTAATAACTTTACAAAACTTTGAAGCTATTTATAACAATTTTTTTCATTATGACAATAATTAATTCTACATTTACAATAAACTGCCAGGTGTCAGCTTTCAAATGAGATCATACTTGTGCTTTTAGTACAAAGGGGTTCATGAACTGTATCTGTTTCAGTTTGGGTATGTCATTTCTAGGGATTTTTCAAAAGTGGGGTTGCAGCTTAACAGGTTAAATGATTTTCTAGGTCTAGAACTGCCTTGATGTTTGGTTGTTTTAGCTTATTTTAAATCTTTTTTTGTATTGTTTTTGTTTTATTGCCCCCGCTTGATAACCACTACCATACCACCATAGTGTTCAACCAGAAAGAAAAATAACAGTGTCATCAGCATATAGCAAAGAACTAGAAAAATTCAAAACACAAGGAAGATCATTAATATACATAAGGAAATGTAAAGGACCTAAAATACTGCCCTGTGGAACTCCCATGGAACACACTCGTGGCTGTGATGTTACTGTGCCGATTCTTACAGTCTGAGATCTGTCACTTAAATATGATGTAAACATATATATTGCGGAAGATGACAAATGAAAAGAAAGAAGTTTGTTTATAGCTTAAGTTTGTTTATTTGTATATAGCTCCTGGCACATCATTACCATGGTAATAAGTATTCAAATAACCTTTCTAATTTATTCAATGAACACATTGGCGTTTCCAAAGTTTAGGACATGGATTGTGAAAAGTGATATACAAATAAAAATGACATGATTTGATGTGTGCTTTACCTCAGTCTCTCTTTGTTTTCTGAGGGCCAGCTGTAGCTCATCTCTGACTGCTTGAATCTCTAGATCGCCTGAGCTGCTCGTACACACAGCTGCTCAACGTAAACACACACACACACACACACACACACACACACACACACACACACACACACACACACTCAGAATGAAGAGAATCATTTTAATTGATCAAATGTTGACTGTACAGCGGTGACACTTACCCAATTCTGCTGCTGTGGAGCTCTGACCCTGCAGTAACTCCTGCACACACAACACATCGTTACCACGGTACATTTACACACAACACATCATTACCGCGGTACATTTACACACAGAACATCTTTACCGTGGTACATTAACGGTACATTCACACATAACACATCATTACCACGGTACATTTACACACAACACATCATTACCATGGTAGATTTAGACACAGCACATAATTACCATGGTACATTTACACACAGCACATCATTAACGCGGTGCATTTACACACAACACATCATTACCATGGTAGACTTACACACAGCACATCTTTACCGTGGTACATTAATGGTACATTTACACACAGCACATCATTACCGTGGTACATTTACACATCATTACCATGGTAGACTTACACACAGCACATCTTTACCGTGGTACATTAACGGTACATTCACACACAATACATCATTACCGCGGTACATTTACACACAACACATCATTACCGCGGTACATTTACACACAGCACATCATTACCATGGTACATTTACACACAGCACATCATTACCGCAGTACATTTACACACAGCACATCATTACCATGGTAGACTTACACACAGCACATTTTTACCGTGGTACATTAACAGTACATTCACACACAACACATCATAACCGCGGTACATTTACACACAACACACTATTGCTGCAGTTTATCCATTAATACAATTATTAGAAAATAATCACTGTAGTAAGGAATAAAAACACTATAACAGCAGAAGTGTGTGAATCTGATGAAGCTCGATAAATGAATTGTAAAAATTAAGTCTGTTTTAGAGCATTAAGTTTCAAAATCCCTTAAACAAATTTTTTAATTTATTCAATTTATGACTTGAACAAATAATGACTTAAATAATCATTACAGTGATGAACACAGTAAAGAGCAGCTTGTGTAAATGTGTTTTCTCTGACCTGTATGAAGGAGTCTTTCTCCTTGAGGACGTTCTGGAGTCTCTTCAGTTCTCGGACCGCAGGAATATCTCTCTCTCTCTCCCGGTTCACATCGTGCAGCTCCTGTTCCCGTGACGACAGCTGCCGACGCAACTCCTGCAACTGAGCAGATCGCTCGGATATCACCCGTCCCAACCTCTCCCCGTAATCCTGAGGGAACACGGGAAACATGAGGAGACCAGCACAGAGGACAGAGGAGAAAATCCTGAGGGAACACGGGAGACATGAGGAGACCAGCACACAGGACAGAACATGAGGAAATCCTGAGGGAACATGGGAAACATGAAGAAACCAGCACACAGGACAGAACATGAGGAAATCCTGAGGGAACAAGGGAGACATGAAGAGACCAGCACACAGGACAGAACATGAGGAAATCCTGAGGGAACATGGGAGACATGAAGAGACCAGCACACAGGACAGAACATGAGGAAATCCTGAGGGAACAAGGGAGACATGAAGAGACCAGCACACAGGACAGAACATGAGGAAATCCTGAGGGAACATGGGAGACATGAAGAGACCAGCACACAGGACAGAACATGAGGAAATCCTGAGGGAACAAGGGAGACATGAAGAGACCAGCACACAGGACAGAACATGAGGAAATCCTGAGGGAACATGGGAGACATGAAGAGACCAGCACACAGGACAGAACATGAGGAAATCCTGAGGGAACAAGGGAGACATGAAGAGACCAGCACACAGGACAGAACATGAGGAAATCCTGAGGGAACATGGGAGACATGAAGAGACCAGCACACAGGACAGAACATGAGGAAATCCTGAGGGAACATGGGAAACATGAAGAGACCAGCACAGAGGACAGAACATGAGGAAATCCTGAGGGAACACGGGAGACATGAAGAGACCAGCACACAGGACAGAACATGAGGAAATCCTGAGGGAACAAGGGAGACATGAAGAGACCAGCACACAGGACAGAACATGAGGGAATCCTGAGGGAACATGGGAGACATGAGGAGACCAGTACAAAGGACAGAGAAGAAAATCCTGAGGGAACACGGGAGACATGAGGAGACCAGCACACAGGACAGAACATGAGGAAATCCTGAGGGAACATGGGAAACATGAAGAGACCAGCACACAGGACAGATCATGAGGAAATCCTGAGGGAACATGGGAAACATGAAGAGACCAGCACACAGGACAGATCATGAGGAAATCCTGAGGGAACATGGGAAACATGAAGAGACCAGCACACAGGACAGAACATGAGGAAATCCTGAGGGAACATGGGAAACACGAAGAGACCAGCACACAGGACCGAACATGATAAATGCTGATCATGGGCACCTTCATCTCCTGGTCTCTGGAGCTGATGGTGTCGAGCAGCTCCGTCAGGTGTGTGTGGTGTTCCTGCAGCTGGAGACTGCGCTCTGACATCACTTCCTGAAACAGATGCTCTCTCGTGAAGAGATGAGCCTGGAGTTCCTGCAGGACATCAGTGGCCGACAGCTTTCCCAACAACACTGACCGGAGCTCCTGTAACACACAGACTGACACTCAGCTGCCGCAGGTTAAGCCTGTTGAATGATGTGCTGTGTGTAAATGTACCGCGGTAATGATGTGCTGTGTGTAAATGTACCGCGGTAATGATGTGCTGTGTGTAAATGTACCGCGGTAATGATGTGCTGTGTGTAAATATACCGCGGCAATGATGTGCTGTGTGTAAATGTACCGCGGTAATGATGTGTTGTGTGTAAATGTACAGTGGTAATGATGTGCAGTGTAAATGTACCGCGGTAATGATGTGTAGTGTGTAAATGTACTGTGGTAATGATGTGTTGTGTGTAAATGTACTGTGGTAATGATGTGCTGTATAAATGTACCGTGGTAATGATGTGCTGTGTGTAAATGTACCGCGGTAATGATGTGCTGTATAAATGTACCGAGGTAATGATGTGCTGTGTGTAAATGTACCGCGGTAATGATGTGCTGTATAAATGTACTGTGGTAGTGATGTGCTGTGTGTAAATGTACCACGGTAATGATGTGCTGTGTGTAAATGTACCACGGTAATGATGTGCTGTGTGTAAATGTACCGCGGTAATGATGTGCTGTATAAATGTACCGTGGTAGTGATGTGCTGTGTGTAAATGTACCACGGTAATGATGTGCTGTGTGTAAATGTACAGTGGTAATGATGTGCTGTGTAAATGTACCACGGTAATGATGTGTTGTGTGTAAATGTACTGTGGTAATGATGTGCTGTGTGTAAATGTACCGTGGTAATGATGTGCTGTATAAATGTACCACGGTAATGATGTGCTGTGTGTAAATGTACCGTGGTAATGATGTGCTGTGTGTTAATGTACCACGGTAATGATGTGTTGTGTGTAAATGTACCATGGTAATGATGTGCTGTGTGTAGATGTACCACGGTAATGATGTGCTGTGTGTAAATGTACAGTGGTAATGATGTGCTGTGTAAATGTACCGAGGAAATGATGTGTTGTGTGTAAATGTACCGTGGTAATGATGTGCTGTGTGTAAATGTACTGTGGTAATGATGTGCTGTGTGTAAATGTACCACGGTAATGATGTGTTGTGTGTAAATGTACCACGGTAATGATGTGTTGTGTGAAAATGTACAGTGGTAATGATGTGCTGTGTAAATGTACAGTGGTAATGATGTGCTGTGTAAATGTACCGTGGTAATGATGTGCTGTGTGTAAATGTACTGTGGTAATGATGTGCTGTGTGTAAATGTACCGTGGTAATGATGTGCTGTGTGTAAATGTACCGTGGTAATGATGTGCTGTGTGTAAATGTACCCGTGGTAATGATGTGCTGTGTGTAAATGTACCGTGGAAATGATGTGCTGTGTGTAAATGTACCACGGTAATGATGTGCTGTGTGTAAATGTACCGTGGTAATGATGTGCTGTGTGTAAATGTACCGTGGTAATGATGTGCTGTGTGTAAATGTACCGTGGTAATGATGTGCTGTGTGTAAATGTACCACGGTAATGATGTGCTGTGTAAATGTACCGCGGTAATGATGTGTTGTGTGTAAATGTACTGTGGTAATGATGTGCTGTGTGTAAATGTACCGTGGTAATGATGTGCTGTGTGTAAATGTACCATGGTAATGATGTGCTGTGTGTAAATGTACCACGGTAATGATGTGCTGTGTAAATGTACCGCGGTAATGATGTGTTGTGTGTAAATGTACTGTGGTAATGATGTGCTGTGTGTAAATGTACCGTGGTAATGATGTGCTGTATAAATGTACCACGGTAATGATGTGCTGTGTGTAAATGTACCGTGGTAATGATGTGCTGTGTGTAAATGTACCACGGTAATGATGTGTTGTGTGTAAATGTACCACGGTAATGATGTGCTGTGTGTAAATGTACCACGGCAATGATGTGTTGTGTGTAAATGTACAGTGGTAATGATGTGCTGTGTAAATGTACCGCGGTAATGATGTGTTGTGTGTAAATGTACTGTGGTAATGATGTGCTATGTGTAAATGTACCGTGGTAATGATGTGAGGTGTGTAAATGTACCGCGGTAATGATGTGCTGTGTAAATGTACTGTGGTAATGATGTGCTGTGTAAATGTACAGTGGTAATGATGTGTTGTGTGTAAATGTACTGTGGTAATGATGTGCTATGTGTAAATGTACCGTGGTAATGATGTGCTGTGTGTAAATGTACCACGGTAATGATGTGTTGTGTGTAAATGTACAGTGGTAATGATGTGTTGTGTGTAAATGTACAGTGGTAATGATGTGCTATGTGTAAATGTACCGTGGTAATGATGTGAGGTGTGTAAATGTACCGCGGTAATGATGTGTTGTGTGTAAATGTACAGTGGTAATGATGTGCTGTGTGTAAATGTACAGTGGTAATGATGTGCTGTGTGTAAATGCAACACAGTAATTATGTGTTTGTATCTGACTCAAGCCTAGCAAGTGCGTTTACCTCGGTCTCTTTGCTGTGTGTGTGTAGAGCCGTTTGCAGCCGCTGGATGACGCCGTCTCTCTCTCGAACAGCGAGTGTGTGTTTTTCATCGCTCTGCTGTTTCATCCACTCCAGTTTTCGGCACATTTCCAGTGTTCTCTCTAATTCCAGCTCTTTACTGCGCACCAGAGCATCCAGACCCTGCACACACACACACACACACACACACACACACACACACACATACACATTCAGAGAGCTCATCACAGCTCAGCAGTGTGCGTGTGACGGCTGATGATGACACACACCGTGACGGTGTCATTGGTGTTGTTGAGGACGCAGCGCAGTCTCTCCAGGTCTCGGTCTTTGTCGCGCAGCATCAGCTGCAGTCGATGCACTTCAGCGTCCTTCTCCTCCAGACAGAGGAACTTCTCATCGATCGAGCGCTGAAACACACACACACATACACGTTACAGCAGAACTTCCCATCGATCGAGCGCTGAAACACACACACGACCGTTACAGCTACATCTGCAGAAAATCAGAATGGTGCATCTGATCACTTAAATGGATAGTTCACTCAAAAATGAAAATTAGCCCATGTTTTACTCACTCTCAAGTCATCCTGGTTGTATATGACATTCTTCTTTCAGACGAATACAGTCGGAGATATATTAAAAATGTCCTGGCACTTTCAAGCTTTATAATGGCAGTGAATGGCTGTTTCTCTTTTGAAGTCCATAAGAGTGCATCTGTCCATCATAAAAGTGCATCTATCCATCCATGATAAAAGTGCATCTATCCATCATAAAAGTGCATCTGTCCATCATAAAAGTGCATCTGTCCATCATAAAAGTGCATCCATCCATCATTAAAGTGCATCTATCCATCATAAAAGTGCATCTATCCATCATAAAAGTGCATCTGTCATCATAAAGTGCATCTATCCATCATAAAAGTGCATCTATCCATCATAAAAATCCATCCGTCCATCATTAAATTGCATCCATCCATCATTAAAGTGCATCTGTCCATCATAAAAGTGCATCTATCCATCATTAAAGTGCATCTATCCATCATAAAAGTGCATCTATCCATCATAAAAGTGCATCTGTCATCATAAAGTGCATCTATCCATCATAAAAGTGCATCTATCCATCATAAAAGTCCATCCGTCCATCATTAAATTGCATCCATCCATCATAAAAGTGCATCCGTCCATCATTAAAGTGCATCTGTCCATCATAAAAGTGCATCCATCCATCATAAAAGTCCATCCGTCCATCATTAAGGTGCATCTGTCCATCATAAAAGTGCATCCATCCATCATAAAAGTGCCTCCGTCCATCATTAAAGTGCATCTGTCCATCATAAAAGTGCATCCATCCATCATAAAAGTCCATCCGTCCATCATTAAAGTGCATCTGTCCATCATTAACCCCCTGAGGTCGGCTATCGCGCCGGCGCGATAGGCTCGTTTTTTTCCGTATGAGTGCAAAAAAATAATAAAATAAAAATATTAATTTTTATCTTATATGCTTGTGTTATACATCAATCTATCCTGTTAAGTGTGTATTGTTTTTGTGTACACTCACAATAAAAACAAAGTGTTGTGCTTTTCGCCAAATAAAGAAAAATAAACACGAAGCGAGTTCTGCCTTCTCTCTGTCCGTGTCGTCCATTCTGAAACGCGTCCGAAAATGAATCATAACTCAGCGAATACTTCTCACACAGGCACGTGAGATATGTCTTTATGAAGCTTGAAATCTCCTCTTTTAAATGAAGTAATTTATATAAAAAACAAATGTTTTCAACTCATGTAATCCGTTTGAAAGCAAGGAGAGGTACCGTTTTTCCTTCTGCCTCATTATCTCTATAATCAGCTGCGGCCGCCCCGCCCCCGGCGCGATTCACATGTAAATCGTTAGATGATCTAGTATGCAGCGCACCCGCCCCCTGATCAATGCCATAAAAAGTTTCTTCATCAGACTTACTGATAGTTCATCGCGTTTTGAGTATGACACGCTTCTCCGGTAATAAAGACTCCCTTCAGATGATTCTGGACGGCGAGGAAGAATGCACCTTTTCCTCAGAGGAAGATTGTAACTCAGACGACGAACGGCAGCATATTGAAGAGCGAAGTAAGTTTTACTTAAAAGTCTTTTGTCTTTTATTTTTCGTGTTCGCATTTATGAGGAAAAAACAATATTACGTGACAGTTCTCCATTATGGACGCGAGCGCTCTAAAAAAATCACTAAAAGACTTTCAAACTTTCACAGAGACCTCAAAACAGAAAGTACAAATCCTTTCTTTAAAACGAATTTCGTTTTGTATCAATTGTATCTTACTTTTAATAATTTTTTCATTAACAAATTTCCTGGATTTAAACTGCAAATTAACATTTATATTTCTTATAATAAAAATGAAAGACCTATGTTACAGACATATGAAAGACAACATTTCGTTGATTAGTTTTGGATAGATTATACATTTTTAATGTAAAATATCTGCCACCTCAAATAAGCTTTTGTTTGCCAATATTTGCTTATGTTAAATATAATATGTTTTGTCAAAAATAAAGTTATCAAATAATCAATCAAATCCTTAACTTTGAAATATGTATGATAAAATGTATACTTTAGTTTTTACAAAGAAAGATTACACTTGAATTGTTGTTGTAATTGTAACCTTTTTAATAAAAAAATATATTTACAAGGTAGATGTAAACAAACTATTAAAAGGTAAATATAAGCCTTTTCTTTAAATAACTTTTATTGTGTTTTATTATTGACAAATTTGGGGAGCACATAAATATTCCAAAACTGAAAATACAGTATGAGAATTAACTGCACAATTACTAGACATGTTTTCCTTGGATATTATAGGCCAAATTGCAAGCACAATATGAGGAAAAATAAAAAAGAATTGAGATGCTTCCAACTGTTGCTCTTGCATTCTTGTGGCTCAGTGACTCACCTGAATGAATGGCTAATTAAGTATGCGGGCCCCATTGTCTCCTCAGGTGTGAACCACTACATATACATGACCGTTGACGCCCACTCCGCATATGGCCTTTCCAAACAGAAAGTGCTTTGCAAAATTCAAATCAATGTATTGTGTTATGTGAATGATAAGGCAGGGTGATTTTCACTTCATTTTGAAGAAAAAACACTAGGCGATGACATCTTTTAGACAAAAGTCTTATTGGCACATATTTAGAATGTGTTTTATGGCCTTATTTCAGAAACTTTAGTTTTTAGTTTTTTCAATAACCACGCATAAACATTATTCTCTCAAAAATGCAGACATGTACATTCTTGTTGCTCACATTTCATGGTAGCCCTGTTTGTGCTAAATAGTGTGTAATTTTTTTTGCCATTAATATGTTTATAAGCAACTGAAAAAAGCAAAAATGTCAGGGCATGTCAGAACATCTCAAGGACCCCAAAAACACCTTAGACCCCAGAGGGTTAAAGTGCATCTGTCCATCATTAAAGTGCATCTATCCATCATAAAAGTCCATCCGTCCATCATTAAATTGCATCCTTCCATCATTAAAGTGCATCTGTCCATCATAAAAGTGCATCTATCCATCATTAAAGTGCATCTATCCATCATAAAAGTCCATCCATCCATCATTAAAGTGCATCTGTCATCATTAAAGTGCATCTGTCCATCATAAAAGTGCATCCATCCATCATTAAAGTGCATCTATCCATCATAAAAGTCCATCCGTCCATCATTAAAATGCATCTGTCCATCATTAAAGTGCATCTATCCATCATAAAAGTCCATCCGTCCATCATAAAAGTGCATCTGTCCATCATTAAAGTGCATCTGTCCATCATTAAATTGCATCCATCCATCATTAAAGTGCATCTGTCCATCATAAAAGTGCATCTATCCATCATAAAAGTGCATCCATCCATCATTAAAGTGCATCTATCCATCATAAAAGTCCATCCGTCCATCATAAAAGTGCATCTGTCCATCATTAAAGTGCATCTGTCCATCATAAAAGTCCATCCGTCCATCATAAAAGTGCATCTGTC
>NC_138229.1:110000-125000 GCF_964197995.2 Scardinius erythrophthalmus
GTCTCCCAGTTCCTCATCTTTCCCTCGATCCTGACGAGTCTCCCAGTTCCTCATCTTTCTCTCGATCCTGACGAGTCTCCCAGTTCCTCATCTTTCTCTCGACCCTGACGAGTCTCCCAGTTCCTCATCTTTCTCTCGATCCATACGAGTCTCCCAGTTCCTCATCTTTCCCTCGATCCTGACGAGTCTCCCAGTTCCTAATCTTTCTCTCGACCTTGACGAGTCTCCCGGTTCCTCATCTTTCTCTCGATCCTGACGAGTCTCCCGGTTCCTAATCTTTCTCTCGACCCTGACGAGTCTCCCGGTTCCTCATCTTTCCCTCGATCCTGACGAGTCTCCCAGTTCCTCATCTTTCCCTCGATCCTGATGAGTCTCCCAGTTCCTAATCTTTCTCTCGACCCTGACGAGTCTCCCAGTTCCTAATCTTTCTCTCGATCCTGACGAGTCTCCCAGTTCCTAATCTTTCTCTCGACACTGACGAGTCTCCCAGTTCCTCATCTTTCCCTCGATCCTGACGAGTCTCCCAGTTCTTCATCTTTCCCTCGAACCTGACGAGTCTCCCAGTTCCTCATCTTTCTCTCGATCCTGACGAGTCTCCCAGTTCCTCATCTTTCTCTCGATCCTGACGAGTCTCCCAGTTCCTCATCTTTCCCTCGATCCTGACGAGTCTCCCAGTTCCTCATCTTTCCCTCGATCCTGACGAGTCTCCCAGTTCCTCATCTTTCTCTCGACCCTGACGAGTCTCCCAGTTCCTCATCTTTCTCTTGATCCTGACGAGTCTCCCGGTTCCTCATCTTTCTCTCGACCCTGACGAGTCTCCCGGTTCCTAATCTTTCTCTCGACCCTGACGAGTCTCCCAGTACCTCATCTTTCCCTTAATCCTGACGAGTCTCCCAGTTCCTCATCTTTCTCTCGATCCTGATGAGTCTCCCGGTTCCTAATCTTTCTCTCGACCCTTACGAGTCTCCCAGTTCCTCATCTTTCCCTTAATCCTGACGAGTCTCCCAGTTCCTCATCTTTCTCTCGATCCTGATGAGTCTCCCGGTTCCTAATCTTTCTCTCGACCCTGACGAGTCTCCCAGTACCTCATCTTTCCCTTAATCCTGACGAGTCTCCCAGTTCCTCATCTTTCTCTCGATCCTGATGAGTCTCCCGGTTCCTAATCTTTCTCTCGATCCTGACGAGTCTCCCAGTTCCTCATCTTTCTCTCGATCCTGATGAGTCTCCCGGTTCCTAATCTTTCTCTCGACCCTTACGAGTCTCCCAGTACCTCATCTTTCCCTTAATCCTGACGAGTCTCCCAGTTCCTCATCTTTCTCTCGATCCTGATGAGTCTCCCGGTTCCTAATCTTTCCCTCGATCCTGACGAGTCTCCCAGTTCCTCATCTTTCCCTCGATCCTGACGAGTCTCCCAGTGCCTCATCTTTCCCTCGATCCTGACGAGTCTCCCAGTTCCTAATCTTTCTCTCGATCCTGACGAGTCTCCCAGTTCCTCATCTTTCCCTCGATCCTGACGAGTCTTCCAGTTCCTCATCTTTCCCTCGATCCTGACGAGTCTCCCAGTTCCTCATCTTTCTCTCGACCCTGACGAGTCTCCCAGTTCCTCATCTTTCCCTCAATCCTGACGAGTCTCCCAGTTCTTCATCTTTCCCTCGATCCTGACGAGTCTCCCAGTTCCTCATCTTTCTCTCGATCCTGACGAGTCTCCCAGTTCCTCATCTTTCTCTCGATCCTGACGAGTCTCCCAGTTCCTAATCTTTCTCTCGACCCTGACGAGTCTCCCGGTTCCTCATCTTTCTCTCGATCCTGACAAGTCTCCCGGTTCCTCATCTTTCTCTCGACCCTGACGAGTCTCCCAGTTCCTAATCTTTCCCTCGATCCTGACGAGTCTCCCAGTTCCTCATCTTTCCCTCGATCCTGACGAGTCTCCCGGTTCCTAATCTTTCTCTCGACCCTGACGAGTCTCCCAGTTCCTCATCTTTCCCTCGATCCTGACGAGTCTCCCAGTTCCTCATCTTTCCTTCGATCCTGACGAGTCTCCCAGTTCCTCATCTTTCTCTCGACCCTGACGAGTCTCCCAGTTCCTCATCTTTCCCTCGACCCTGACGAGTCTCCCAGTTCCTCATCTTTCCCTCGACCCTGACGAGTCTCCCAGTTCCTCATCTTTCTCTCGATCCTGACGAGTCTCCCAGTTCCTCATCTTTCCCTCGATCCTGACGAGTCTCCCAGTTCCTAATCTTTCTCTCGACCCTGACGAGTCTCCCAGTTCCTAATCTTTCTCTCGACCCTGACGAGTCTCCCAGTTCCTCATCTTTCCCTTAATCCTGACGAGTCTCCCAGTCCCTGCTGCTGTTAAACACCCCCACAGCTGATGCTGCTTCACTGTAGGGATGGTATTGTCCAGGTGATGAGCGGTGCCTGCTTTCCTCCAGACATGACGCTTGGTTGTTCTTCTGGAAGGTTCTCCTCTCTCCACAGAGAAACGCTGGAGCTCTGTCAGAGTGACCATTGGGTTCTGGGTCTCCTACCTGACTGAGGCCCTTCTCCCCCGATCGCTCAGCTCTAGGAAGAGTCCTGCTGGTTCCACACTTCTTCCATTTACGGATGATGGAGGCCACTGTGCTCATGGGGACCTTCAACACTGCAGAAATGTGTCTCTGCCCTTCCCCAGATCTGTGCCTCAATACAATCCTGTCTCAGAGGTCTATAGACAATTCCTTGGACTTCATGGCTTGGTTTGTGCTCTGACATGTACTGTTTACTGTGGGACCTTATATAGACAGGTGTGTGCCTTTCCAAATCATGTCCAATCATTTGAATTTACCACAGGTGGACTCCAATCTAGTTGTAGAAACTTCTCAAGGATGATCAGTGGAAACTGGATGAACCTGAGCTCAATTTTGGGTGTCATGGCAAAGGCTGTGAATACTTCTGTACATGTGATTTTTTTCATTTTTATTTTTAATAAATTTGCAAAGATTTCAAAGAAACTTCTTTCATATTCTCATTATGGAGTATTGTTTGTAGAATTTTGAGGAAAATAATGAATTTAATCCACGGCTGTAACATAACAAAATGTGGAAAAAGGTAATCGCTGTGAATACTTCCCGGAGGCACTGTATCTGTGTATCTGTGTATCTGTGTGTGTGTGTGTGTGTGTCTCTGTGTTGTGTGTGTGTCTGTGTATTTTTGCTCACCTGTGTGTGTTGCAGCTGCTGCTGGTGTGTCTCTGTGAGTTTACACAGTGTGTTTTTCTGATCCTCAATCACATGGTAGAGCTCCTGAGTCTAGACACACACACACACACACACACACACACGAGAACATGAATATGGGCTTGTCTGGATGGGGAGTGTGAGTGTGTGTGTGTGAGTGAGAGAGAGAGAGTGTTGTGTGTGTGTGTCTGTGTGTTTGTGAAAGTGTGTGTGAGTGTGTGTGTGTGTGTGTGTGTGTGTGTGTGTGTGTGTGTGTGTGTGTGTGTGTGTGTGTGTGTGTGTGTGTGTGTGTGTAATCACCTCTGTGTCTTTCGTTCTCAGGCTGTCTGTGAGGTTCTGGATAGTTCTCTGCTGGTTCTGTGCAGCTTGTCTGATGGACAGCAGCTCTGACTCCATCTCACACACTTTCTCCTGCAGTTTCTGAGTCACAAACACTAACATCTGAGCCCGGCAGTCAACAAAACAAACAAAAGCTAAACTAAAACACTTTAAAAAGTGAACATGAGACACTTTAGAGTGAATATACATGAACGAACGAACACTAAAACAGAGTTTTGAACTGATGCACAGAAATTAATACAAATTATTCCAATGTAAATCAGCTGTTGTCTATGTGAATATATAGTAAAGTGTAATTTATTCCTGTGATCAAAGCTGAATTTTCAGCATCATTACTCCAGTCTTCAGTGTCACATGATCCTTCAGAAATCATTCTAATATGATGATTTGATGCTCAAGAAACACTTGTGATTATTATCAATGTTTTTAATGTTTTTTTTTGTGGGTTGTGTTGCTCTTGCACCTTATTGCTGGTCTCGCTGTGATGGATCTGGGTCTGCAGAGCCTCGACCTGCATCTGTGCGTCCTGCAGTTGAGCGACACACTGTCCCGCGCTGTGGTCGAACTGAAGCGTCTGCGTCTGCTGCTCCTCCATCAGAGTCTGAAGAAACCAGAGAAGAAAACTGAAGAAACCTAACCCTGACCCACAACCAGCTCCGGTCAGAACAACACAACATCCGGTCAGAACAACACAACATCCGGTCAGAACAACACAACATCCGGTCAGAACAACACAACATCCGGTCAGAACAACACAACATCAGACACAACATCAGCTGCTGTACTTGTGTCAACTCTTGGGGAAAAAAAACTCTGATTTTATCAGCTTTTAATATCGGCCGATTCACACACACACACACACACACACACACACCAGTATTGCTTAATTTATTCAAAAGAGCACTGAAGATCCTTGTTTTAGAAAATCTGTGAGTACATGATTCTGGACTGTATTCATCTGACTGTTTATTCTGACGCATCTGAGGTCCTTTAACTGTGATGCATTGAGGTCAGACATCATGTGTGTGTGTGTGTGTGTGTGTGTGTGTGTGTGTGTGTGTGTGTGTGTGTGTGTGTGTGTGTGTGTGTGTGTGTGTTTTGCCTCGAGGGCTTCGTGAGAGATCTAGGCCAGTGGTTCTGCCCTGCTCTCCATGTTAACCTATTTAACTGTGAATGTCAGGTTATCTGTGGGTTAACGGACACTTCAGTGAGAACGAGTGATTATAGAGAGATGTGAGGAAAGAGAGAGAACACTAAACATCTCTGATCTGATGATGGTACGACTCAGACAGTGGCTTCATTCATCAGTGCTGGTTTGGAGCAGGAACAGTTTGTGTTGATTCAGCTCCTATTTATAAGCTGATCAGGTGCTAAAACCTCAAACCCTAATGCAGATGTTTATTTTTGGTTTGGTGCTTCTCAAAAGTTTCAACCTCAAGTAGCGACTTAGTACCAGAACTCTTAATCGTACAAAAACAACGAGACAAATAAATCAAACATTAAAATGTGTCTTTATTAGGGATGCAGCCAAATATCAGCTACCGAAGATATTCAGCCGAAACAGCTGTTTTGATAACTAACGCTTCTCCGCTGGCACGTTTTTGCCTTTTCTCGACATTAGCAGTTAAACACGTCAGCTGAGCGACACTAGCTCTGGATTCCTCCATTTGTTGGACTTCATGCAGCTCTGCGCAGACCGATCGGCGGCTGACTTGAAGCAGTGCATGCTGGTTAGAAATTTTGTCCGACTTGATCCAGCGCCGACGCCACGTGACTGTGACGTATGCCATCAAAGTACCGCTAGAGCGATTCGAGAGTAGCCGGAGAACTCAGCCAGCGCAGCTTCTCAAGAGCGGCTGCACGAGGGCTGATGACGACACAGCTGTTCCACGATTGGCCGGATTCACCGCATGACAACGATCACGTGTGTTTCGTGTTTATTCGACCACCTTTAGTTCCTCTAAAGCTCACAAATCAGTTTTTTATAAAAGTAAACACTCTTTTCATGTAGTTACAATGTTATATTGTCATTTTTATCAAATTAAAACTGATTAAAAAACGTAGACTCCACTTCATTGATAGTAGCTTATGTTGAAAGCTTATGTTGTAGCTTTATTTTTGTTCAAACAGACGCTGTATGAAGCAGTACATAAAGTATTGAATGAAAATGTCTCTGAAACATCTGTGTATTATTTGGCAAATATTGCATTTATTTCACCTCAGCTGTGGTAAAGTATGCAAACACCACGTGAGCGGTCACTACGGGAACCAGAAAGTGCCCGACTCCGTTTGCAGCTCCTCCCGCCTGCACGCGACTACTCTCGCCGATTGATTACATCCAGCCGCAGCCGATGTCCAACACACCTTCAGTGTCAGTGTGAGAGGGGGAGTGGCCAGCTGTGCTCACTCAGTGTCAGTGTGAGAGGGGGAGTGGCCAGCTGTGCTCAATCAGTGTCAGTGTGAGAGGGGGAGTGGCCAGCTGTGCTCACTCAGTGTCAGTGTGAGAGGGGGAGTGGCCAGCTGTGCTCAATCAGTGTCAGTGTGAGAGGGGGAGTGGCCAGCTGTGCTCACTCAGTGTCAGTGTGAGAGGGGGAGTGGCCAGCTGTGCTCACTCAGTGTCAGTGTGAGAGGGGGAGTGGCCAGCTGTGCTCAATCAGTGTCAGTGTGAGAGGGGGAGTGGCCAGCTGTGCTCACTCAGTGTCAGTGTGAGAGGGGGAGTGGCCAGCTGTGCTCACTCAGTGTCAGTGTGAGAGGGGGAGTGGCCTGCGCTGTGCTCACTCAGTGTGTGTGTGAGAGGGGGAGTGGCCAGCTGTGCTCACTCAGTGTCAGTGTGAGAGGGGGAGTGGCCTGCGCTGTGCTCACTCAGTATCAGTGTGAGAGGGGGAGCGGCCTGCGCTGTGCTCACTCAGTGTCTGTGTGAGAGGGGGAGTGGCCTGCGCTGCGCTCACTCAGTGTCAGTGTCAGAGGGGGAGTGGCCTGTGCTGTGCTCACTCAGTGTCTGTGTGAGAGATGGAGTGGCCTGCGCTGTGCTCACTCAGTGTCTGTGTGAGAGGGGAAGTGGCCTGCGCTGCGCTCACTCAGTGTCAGTGTCAGAGGGGGAGTGGCCTGTGCTGTGCTCACTCAGTGTGCAGTGTGAGAGGGGGAGTGGCCTGCGCTGCGCTCACTCAGTGTCAGTGTCAGAGGGGGAGTGGCCTGTGCTGTGCTCAATCAGTGTCAGTGTCAGAGGGGGAGTGGCCTGCGCTGTGCTCACTCAGTGTGTCTGTGAGAGCTGCAAAAGCCTATGTGTGCTTCTTTTACCGATATATTTAAAAGGGTCATATAATGCCATTTTTGTACAAGTTAATATGATTCTTTAGGGTCTAAATGAAAAGTTTGTAATATACTTTAATTAAAATTTCTCAGTAGTATTGAGGGGGAGTGGCCTGCGCTGTGCTCACTCAGTGTCAGTGTCAGAGAGGGAGTGGCCTCTGGTCCTGCGCTGTGCTCACTCAGTGTGCAGTGTGAGAGGGGGAGTGGCCGGCGCTGTGCTCACTCAGTGTCAGTGTGAGAGGGGGAGTGGCCAGCGGCTAGAGCGGCAAAAGCCGATGTGTGTTTCTTTTACCGATATATTTAAAGGGGTCATATAATGCCATTTTTGTACAAGTTAATAGGATTCTTTAGGGTCTAAATGAAAAGTTTGCAATATACTTTAATTAAAAATTCTCATTAGTATTGTAAGAAAACACTCATTTTACCTGGTCAAAAACAGCTCTGTTTTCAGCACGCCATTTAAGTGCATGTGTCTTTAAATGATAATGAGCTTTGCTCACCCCGCCCCTCTGTTCTGTGGGGCGTTTTGACACAACACACGGAGTGTTGCCTTGACAACAGTTGAGGGTATATTTTGGAGAAAGAATGGCAACGGGAGTCTCTGAGGACACATCTGTGCAACCAACCGTATCAATTTGAATCAGAGTCATACCCAGAACAAGATGACGGCCCCGAAGAAGTTCGACAATTAAAGTAAGCTTAGTGTAGTGTCACCACGTTAACTTTAACACCTGCGTACACAGTTTATAATAACACAATAACCATAAAGTGTTGTTCATTATAAACGTGGAATTATGAATTATATTGAGAACGTCGTACATAGAAAACCTGAGTGTAAACCTTAGCCGCATTCATCGTGAAGCGTGCTAGCAATTTGCAAAGATTAATATAAAAGGTTAATAAAACGTTACACTCACTTCTTCTGGAGGTGCAGCAGGAACACGAATAGTTGGTACCGATCCTTTTTTCAGGAGCAGCTTCTTAGCAAAACCAGCTTTACTGACCCTCCTTTATAAAGCAGTCTAGTGAGAAATGATTCGCGCAAACACGAAAGCATTGACGTTGATCGTGAGGAATATTCCCTTCGAAAACAAAACTCAGTCACTGCGTCTTCAGCGGTTCGGATTTAGGGACATCAAAATGATGCTGTGTTCCTTATTACACCCAAGAACAGAACACCACAATCGCTTAGACGCTATTCTGCTCCAGAGTATCAACAATGGCAGACTATGATGACAGCTCGCTCAGGGCGGGTCTGTGTTGAAATGCTGCTGTCAATCAACAATCGTGGGAGGGGCGTCCGACTGTGTGACTTCACACGGTCGGACGGCTTGATTTGAGACAGGGGAAAACATATAAGGAGATTAAAAAAAACAACACTGGATGGATTTTTATCATTATATGATGGTTGTGTACAGGCACTACCAACACACATTTCAGTACAATCAACTTGTAAAAGTGCATGTACCATTATATGACCTCTTTAACAATATCTTTTGCATTTCTAATCCAAACAACGTCACACTTGGCACTGCACTTACTCGTACCCGTAGCAAGACACCTGTCAAGTTTGAAATCCATCAGACTAACGGTTCGAGAGATATGCGAATAACAGACATACAGACAGACAGACGTTTCTGTAATTTATAGATAGATAATGTTTCATATAATCTGGATTTATATATGGAATAAATAGCATTCAATACAAAATGAATATGTCTCATATATTGAAATCAAGTTTTTATGTGATAAAAGATTTGATTTGTTTTTACTTCACCACGTGACAGCAGCAAGCAGGCTCCTGATTGGTTAACGCGGCGCGAACAGACGCCAAAGTTCAGATTTTTCAACTCGGGCGCCAGACGCGAATTCGCTTCAAACGCGTGAATGTACAAAAAGCACCAAATCGCCTCTTTTGCGCAAACTTGACAAAGTAACTGAATCGCGTCCTTCGCATCACGCTAAACACGTGTACCGCGCTGCAGGACCTACAGACGCGCGTAAACGTGTCTTTACATTGACTTAACATGGAAATCACTCGCTCCAGACGCTCAATTCACGTGCGGTGTGAACGCAGCATTAGGTTGCATAGATTAGGTCAGTCAGAGCCGGGAACACTTCCCATAAATCCTGATGTACTTGTTATATCATAAGAAGAATGGCTTCTACGCTAATATTAGTCTCTCTGTTTATCCCGAGGTTTACCGCAGTCCGCCGGATCCAGGCCGTATCCAGATCTGATGAAGGACCTGCGCCTAGACACAACGACAACGCAGTCCTGAAGTGTCACTAGTCTCTCCCCTGTGAAGGCCTCCCTTCACCTCTCTACAGATAAAACGTTTTGGATAATTCCGGTTCGCGTGGCTACGCGGAAGCGATAAAAAATTCTGTATTATACATTTTAAGGCCAGACAAGCAGTTTGTTGAGGGTTGGTTTGTAGGGAAGGACTACACGCCTGCGCACACATATTCAAACGCACACACCTATAGACTGAACTCGTAATATGCATGTGCGCCATCAGCGTTTTCACAGGTTCACGTTCAAGTTTGTGCAGAAAGAACTTAAGAGTTTTCTATTAAAACGGTGTCGTGTTAGCGTCCCCTAATGTAATAACTAATGATCGTTGCGACGGAAGTGAATCAATCAAAACTTAAACTGGACAATAACTTTATTCTAGAGCTGCTGTAAAGCCAAAACAATCTCTGTTACTGTAATCTCCTATTATCACTGTAAAGCAACGGAGCAACTGTGTCTAAAGTGCTGGAAAAGAGAGAGTTAAAAGTTTCTGTTGCAATATCGAGTTCTTCTAAGCTATCTGAGATGCTGAGATGATGAAACTGATTAGGAAGATTATTGATAAAGCAATCTTTAGTGGCAGAAGTGATAGGTCTAACATATTTGTAACACGGAGTCAGCTTTGCAGCCTTGGCTAAATTAAGTTTACACGAGACTAGATAATGATCTGAGATGTCATCGCTCTGCTGCGGCATCAACATCTATTCCATGTGATAATATTAGATCTAGAGTATGATTACGACAATGAGTAGGTCCTGACACGTGTTGTCTAATTATTGTTTTACTTAACCTGTTTGTGACGTCTTCATTATTTAATGTATATATTTATATACTTAATGTATGTTTAAATAGATCTGTCATGAAAACAAGTTATTACAGTTTATTGTGGTTTAAATGTTTATATTTCACCAACAAACTGGAGTAGAAACAATCATGTCATAAAAAAGTTTATATAAAAACAGCCTTATGTGCTATTTGTAGAACTCAGTTTTAGATATTTGAGTGTTGATAATTAAAGAAGTTTGATTAAATATTTGTTTTTATATTTAATAACATTTTATTAAATATGAAATATTTCAATAATAATTGACTAATTATTCATGTATTATTTATATTCTGTTTTGGTTTTCGGCCAAGTGAATCCTGAATGTTCGGTTTCGGCCCAGAATTGTCATTTCGGTGCATATCAAATAAATATTGCTATGAACTTCACAGACTCAAAATATGCAGTGATGAACAGGACAAAAACTGAATGGGATAGTTGTGTTTTTAAATCATTACATGCATGAAACATGTTGTGCTCAGCACAAACCGTGTGGGAAGCGTCATCTGAATGCATCCGTTTGCCGACCCTAAGCAACACGGATCTTACGGTCCTGTTAGTAAGCGCTTCACCTGTGGGAGCCTCCGGAAACAGAAGGGCAGGTACTCGTCCTGCAGCGCCGGCTCCTCCAGCGCCGGCTCCAGTGGGACTCTCTCCGGCTCCGGCTCCAGCATCATGTGGTTCGCTCCACCAAACAGGTTCCCCTGCTCTGGACTGGCCAGTTTAGCTCCTCCATTAAAAACCCCAGGATGCACCAGAACAGGGAGCCTGCAGCCGGGAGGAGTCCGGACAGGCCGATACACACAGTCCTGCAGCAGAGCCAGAACCAGCGCCAGCCGTGACGGAGGTTCCTCGGATGCTCCGAGATGCTCCTCAGACGCATTCAGGGATTCTAGTGAACCACCGCAGCTCAGCCGCTCTCGGAGTGTGTGATCACCGTCTGACGAGCTGGACATCCAGCGGCTCCCGGTGCTGGTCCGCTCTTCCTCACAGCCGCTCCTGTTGTTGGTCCGCTCTTCCCCACAGGCGTTCCCGGTGCCGGTCCGCTCTTCCTCACAGTCGCTCCCGGTGCCGGTCCGCTCTTCCCCACAGGCGCTCCCGGTGCCGGTCCGCTCTTCCGCACAGGCACTCCCGGTACCAGTCCTCGAGTAGCGTGTGGACGGGCCGCAGGAGACGCTCCTCCACAGCTTCCGGGGCACTTTACACACGGCTTCGTAGTCGGCGTCGGACACACGCAGCGCTCGGCACCTGCGCGAGGACGACTCTAGCGCGCGGCACGGAGGATTGAGGGAACACTCCCACATCTGCTCCTCGTCCTCCGCCCAGGACTCATGCATGGAGTAGATGAGGTCCTCCTGCAGCAGCGCACAGTACCGGTGAACGGACGGGTCCAACCCACTCGCCTCCGGCGCCCCCTGCGGGTTGTGTTTGTTATAGAGCGCAGTGATGCAGATGCGCAGACGCTCCCTCTCCTGCAGGAGTCTGCGCAGACGCTCGAGGGACAGCGCCTGCACGCGCGCGATCACCGTGTCGAAGCGGAACATGCGGTCCAGCATGAAGGAGCACTTGCTGCAGACGAACTCGCAGCGGCCGTCGCGCTGAAGCTCGCGGCCCAGAGCCCGAGACAGCAGAACCTGCAGCTTTAGCTTGGCTGACGGGTGGAAGAGCCATCGCCGCTGGTTCCCACACAGATCCCCGGAGCACACGCGACACGCCTCCTTCATTCCCAACAGAGTCGGATATTCACTGGATTCTGAAACACCCGCTGTCCTTTGGTTTTAAAAAAAAAGAAGAAAAAAAATATTTGGATTCCAAACAAAAACAGTCCTGTTGTTTTCATGTAGTCAAATCCAATATGTTTAAAAACAGTATTATAATATTTGTAATATCTTTAGATAATATCAGTAATATCAGAGATCATAATATAAAAAAAAGCGTAGCTTAATCACCATATGAGACTGCGGCTCAGAGTACTGAAGTCTTCAGGGTGTCATCAGATGAAAAATGATCATAATCCGCGAGCGCTGGAGCAGAGATGCGTCTGAGAGTTCAACTGCGGCGAGTCGAGTCACAAACACGAGGACAAACGCTGCCGATGTCGATATTCCGTGTGTGTGTGTGTGTGTGTGTGTGTCTGATGCGGAACACGCGCCTCCGTATCTCTCTCTCTCGGTCTCTCTTCATCACCGGAACACGGCAGTGGTGAGAGAGAGAGAGAGAGAGAGAGAGAGAGAGAGAGAGAGAGAGAGAGAGAAAGAGAGAGTGACGTCAGTCTCATCACCATCACTGCGATACAGAGAACATCAGAATCTGTGGTCGCGTCATCAGATGAAAGGAGGTTTAAACCATCTCACACCGCAGGGGTGCATCACTCATCATTACACATCATTATACAATAGAACATCGACTGAAAAACGACAAGCCAAGAAAAAGAACAATAATCCGTGAAATACAGTATTTTGGTCATATTTCCCGCGATCCCGCTCGGAATACAGTGAGGTGATGCGGGTCTGCGCGTTCCCGCGCCCCTCTGAGTGATTGACAGATCAGCAGCAGCGCGAGCCTCTAATGTCACCAGACGAGAAATAAACATCTGTATGATGACGCCTCATGCTTTATATGAATGTATTATGGTTCAGGGGCAACATGTTAAGTTTACTGTTTTTATATTTGATCTACAGTCCAGTCATTTATTAGGCCTATGTCTAATGCAGGTTACCTGCATACCGGTAAATAAGCCAGGCCAGATTCATGTTTGTTACAGTTTTTCTCGATTGTTTACACACATTTTCTGAAAGCATGCCTCATATTCTCAGAACTCTACACACAAATAAAAAAACACACACACAATGGGCAAAACCCCTCAATTCTCCTGCAAAATGAAACTTTACATTCAAAACAATGTTATTTCTTCTCAAAATGGTATTTTGTTTTCAAATGACACACACAAACCATCATATGAATAGACATTTATAAGAACCAGTTGAACACTGATGTGCTCAATGTAAAACACTATGATGAATGGAAAACACTTCTTCTCAATTCATCATAATGACTTAGGCCTTTTTTTGTTCAGTGTTACACTTTCTACAGACAGTACATACATAAGAGTGTTGTAAAATATTTGAGAATATTGTTTTTTATACTCAAAACACACAAATACACGGTAAAAAATATATTTTACAGTATTTTTTCCACAAAAACAATGTACACAGTGTACATCCCCAACCAACACAAAGTTGTACACACAGTGGTCTACATACAAAACAACAGACGAATTGACTGTATACGGTTACAGTAAAAAAAATACAAATTCCAATGTTGGCATCCATTGCTCCACTGAAGAGCTCACCTGTTGAAGAGCTCACCTGTTGCCCTTTTATGCTAAAGCTCTGATTGCTAACTGTAAAACTGTGTGACGGGTGTTTGCCCATGTGATGAGTCAGTGTGCATATTTGAATGGCAGTGTGTTCCTTGTGAAAACAAGAGATTTTCTGCATGAAAATTGTGCCAAAAGCAGAGAATTGTGTGTAGTGTTTTGAAAAAGGTGTGTTTTAGAACTGCAATTTGAGTGTAAAGCAGGAATTGTGCTTGTAGTTTAGCAGAATTGTTTCAGGGGGTCGGTGAATGAGTTACATGTTGTGGTCATTGTGTTTCAAGTACCAGTATTTGTGTGTAAACAATTGAGAAAAACTGTAATAGCTGCGACTGCCAGTCCCAAAACGCCATTGGTAATAATGAAACATGCTGATCAGTGACCTGACCCCTGACCCCGAGCATGACCTGTGAGCAGGGGTGCCTTTACATAAACTTTAACTAACCCCATTAGCCAATACATAGACATTTCCATTTATACACATGTATTAATAAATTCAATTGACATAACTTTAGAAACAGTTTTCTAGCTGAAAAGTCCTTGATAATGTCAGTAAAATCCCATTTTTGGATAATGTCACTCTCAATAGACATCTTATTATTATTATTTATACCAAAGCCAGTTTTGAGAATGATTGTGTTGAAATATCCCGTTGACACAGTAGCGTCTCGTACACTGAACGTGATCTATCAGCTGTAACCATAGTGACAGTGAATAAAGTAACATCAAAGATAGCAACGTAAATAAAACTAAATTCTTTTCACAAAAGAGTTTTACCCTGAGAGTCTCATTCTCACTCAGCAGGTTCCAGTAGTGTGTGTGTGTGTGTGTGTGTGTGTGTGTGTGTGTGTGTGTGGTTGCTCTACTGCAGTTGTTGTTTATGCAAACACACATTTAGACTGTGGTGATACTGATCTATTTAAGAAACAAAAAACACAGCGGCTCTATTAGTTCATCTCACATGTACACACACACACACACACACACAACTAACCCACTCATGTATCATGTATCAGACCACATGAAAACGTGCCGTCTGGTTCTAATAATACAGGGAGTGGATCATTTGTTTTCAGGATCACAGTAAAGAGACTCATGCAGCTTTTGAACATGTCAGTGTTTGTTTGCACAGTAAATGTGTGTATCAGTGCGCTGTGATCTGAGACAGGAGTTAAAACACTTTAGTTTAGGACAAAGACTTCAATAATTCAGCCCAGTTGTGTTTGCAGACATCTGCCTCTATCAGTCCCACAATGCACCTGGCTCGTTGCCATGGGAACAGTGGTTGTGAATTCCAGAGAATTTATCTCGTCCTGACGGTAATAGAAGTTTTATTTTTATATGCAGTATTTTCACTTTAATGAAATCGTCCACTGATTCATGAGAAGAAACGCATCCAGACTCAATCTCAACCACGACATCTGAACTGATGCACTTATAAGTCTAATATTTGGACTATTTTGAGCTGATATTAAGGTTCCTATAAATGTTCAAATAAGTCAACATATGTTGTGTGCCAAGAGTAAAAAAACAAGACAAAAATGGTGGTTTTGCAATTCCAATACTTAGAGGTAATCCCTCCAGAGGTGAAGAGTTAGAGACGGACTGATCTGCTGTTCCTTTAAAACATTTACAAACAAAC
>NC_138229.1:127500-170000 GCF_964197995.2 Scardinius erythrophthalmus
AGATTCATCACGATTCTTTAGTTATCTGTTTTATTATTTAACAGTTATTTGAGTTAGTGCTTATTGTAAATAGGTATTTATTAAATTATTTTGTATCATTTGTTGTTTTTTTTGCACGTAGTTCCACAATAAAAGAGTATCATGTCTGATTCAGAGGAATGGCTCTACACAGGTTAATATAAATAAAGTAACACAGATGATTCTTCTGTTTGAATCTGATTTACACTCTTATTAAGAGTCTCTCGTCAACTCAAAAGACTGAACACTAATATATATGCAACAGTTTGCAAAACTTCAAACGTTCAAATCAGGAACGAAATCTGCCAACAGTGGAATCATATATTGTGCTTGTTCAGTGTGTTTGGTCGAGCTAATATAAACGGTGGAGATCAGCTCTGGTCCGGTCCAGTCGAGGTGCACACACACACACACACACACACACACACACACACACACTCTCTTACCTGCATCTCTTGTTGCACACGGAGCCTCTCGCGGCCCAACTCCTCTTCATAAAACTACACAAAGAAACAATCATTACAGATACACAATTATACCAAAGAAATCAGTACATCTGTCACTCTAGATTTCATGGTGTTTTCCACTACAAATGTTTTTTTTGTAATGAGAATTCTTGAGAAATGGTTTTAATTCTCTGAATTCTAAATGTGAAAATAATGTCACAATGCTAAAAAAACCCGGTCCTAATGGTCCTAAAACAGTCTGTGGAGAAATGTGACAGATATCTGACAGATTAGAGCAGTTCAGCTGGTAAACGCAGAGTCTTTCACATCAACACGTGAGTCGGACACTTTCTGCTCCCACAGTGACGCTCACACACTGTTTGCTTTCTTTATCGCACATGAAAAGAATTAGATGCGATAATTGTCAAATAGATGTGTTTATGTTACAGAAACACTTTTCATTTGGTAGTGTATGTAGCGCTTAAAAGTACAGTATGTCATAACTCATTGCTGAACACTGTTCATTTAAAATCAAGCCAAGCAAAACACACCCCCTTCTTTATGGCTCCACCTCCAAAGCTCATCTTCCAGTCCTAACCTCTGCTCCGAGTCTCGAACCCCGATCGCAAGGCGAGTGCATGTGCACTAACAAGGACACTAAACAGTAAACGTCTCATTCATCAGCCTGCGCGACTCTCACTGGCTGGCCTCCGTTACACACGATTGGATGTCTGTTTATCGTAGCAGAAGTTCAACAAAATAATGCTTCATGAAAAATAAAGCAAAGATGATGAACGAACGACAAGAAAGTGTTTTTCGGTGTTCCCCAGTGTTCCCCAGTGTTCCTCAGTGTTACTCAGTGTTACTCAGTGTTACTCAGTGTTACTCAGTGTTACTCAGTGTTACCCAGTGTTCCCCAGTGTTCCTCACTGTTACTCAGTGTTACTCAGTGTTACTTAGTGTTACTCAGTGTTCCTCAGTGTTCCTCAGTGTTCCCCAGTGTTCCTCACTGTTATTCGGTGTTCCCCGGTGTTCCTCAGTGTTCCTCAGTGTTACTCAGTGTTCCTCAGTGTTACTCAGTGTTACCCAGTGTTACTCAGTGTTACTCAGTGTTACCCAGTGTTCCCCAGTGTTCCTCACTGTTATTCGGTGTTCCCCGGTGTTACTCAGTGTTACTCAGTGTTCCTCAGTGTTACTCAGTGTTACCCAGTGTTACTCAGTGTTACTCAGTGTTACTCAGTGTTCCTCAGTGTTACTCAGTGTTACCCAGTGTTACTCAGTGTTACTCAGTGTTACTCAGTGTTACTCAGTGTTACCCAGTGTTCCCCAGTGTTCCTCACTGTTATTCGGTGTTCCCCGGTGTTACTCAGTGTTCCTCAGTGTTACTCAGTATTCCTCAATGTTACTCAGTGTTCCTCAGTGTTCCCCAGTGTTCCTCACTGTTATTCGGTGTTCCCCGGTGTTCCTCAGTGTTCCTCAGTGTTCCTCAGTGTTCCTCAGTGTTCCTCTGTGTTCCTCTGTGTTCCTCTGTGTTCCTCTGTGTTCCTCTGTGTTCCTCTGTGTTCCTCAGTGTTCCTCAGTGTTCCTCACTGTTATTCGGTGTTCCCCGGTGTTCCTCTGCAGTGTTCCTCACTGTTATTCGGTGTTCCTCTGTGTTCCCCGGTGTTCCCCGGTGTTCCTCTGTGTTCCTCTGTGTTCCTCTGTGTTCCTCTGTGTTCCTCTGTGTTCCTCTGTGTTCCTCTGTGTTCCTCTGTGTTCCTCTGTGTTCCTCACTGTTATTCGGTGTTCCCCGGTGTTCCCCGGTGTTCCTCTGTGTTCCTCTGTGTTACCCAGTGTTCCTCAGTGTTCCTCAGTGTTACCCAGTGTTCCTCAGTGTTACCCAGTGTTACCCAGTGTTCCTCAGTGTTACCCAGTGTTACCCAGTGTTACCCAGTGTTCCTCAGTGTTACTCAGTGTTACTCAGTGTTACTCAGTGTTACTCAGTGTTCCTCAGTGTTTCCCAGTGTTCTTTACTGTTATTCGGTGTTCCCCGGTGTTACTCTGTTACTCAGTGTTACTCAGTGTTACCCAGTGTTACTCAGTGTTACCCAGTGTTACCCAGTGTTCCCCAGTGTTCCCCAGTGTTCCCCAGTGTTCCCCAGTGTTCCTCAGTGTTCCTCAGTGTTACTCAGTGTTACCCAGTGTTACCCAGTGTTACTCAGTGTTACTCAGTGTTACTCAGTGTTACCCAGTGTTACTCAGTGTTCCCCAGTGTTACTCAGTGTTACTCAGTGTTACTCAGTGTTACTCAGTGTTCCCCAGTGTTACTCAGTGTTACTCAGTGTTCCCCAGTGTTCCCCAGTGTTACTCTGTGTTCCTCAGTGTTCCTCAGTGTTACCCAGTGTTACCCAGTGTTACTCAGTGTTCCCCAGTGTTACTCAGTGTTCCTCAGTGTTACTCAGTGTTCCCCAGTGTTACTCAGTGTTCCTCAGTGTTCCTCAGTGTTCCCCAGTGTTACTCAATGTTCCTCAGTGTTACTCAGTGTTCCCCAGTGTTACTCAGTGTTACTCAGTGTTACTCAGTGTTACCCAGTGTTCCTCAGTGTTACCCAGTGTTACTCAGTGTTACTCAGAGTTCCTCAGTGTTACTCAGTGTTCCCCAGTGTTACTCAGTGTTCCTCAGTGTTACTCAGTGTTCCCCAGTGTTACTCAATGTTCCTCAGTGTTACTCAGTGTTCCCCAGTGTTACTCAGTGTTACTCAGTGTTACTCAGTGTTCCTCAGTGTTACCCAGTGTTGCTCAGTGTTACCCAGTGTTACTCAGTGTTCCTCAGTGTTACCCAGTGTTACCCAGTGTTACCCAGTGTTACCCAGTGTTACCCAGTGTTACCCAGTGTTCCTCAGTGTTCCTCAGTGTTCCTCAGTGTTACTCAGTGTTACTCAGTGTTTCCCAGTGTTCCTCACTGTTATTCGGTGTTCCCCGGTGTTACTCTGTTACTCAGTGTTACCCAGTGTTACCCAGTGTTACTCAGTGTTACCCAGTGTTACCCAGTGTTCCCCAGTGTTCCTCAGTGTTCCTCAGTGTTACCCAGTGTTACTCAGTGTTACCCAGTGTTACCCAGTGTTCCCCAGTGTTCCTCAGTGTTCCTCAGTGTTACCCAGTGTTACTCAGTGTTACTCAGTGTTACCCAGTGTTACCCAGTGTTACTCAGTGTTACTCAGTGTTCCCCAGTGTTACTAAGTGTTACTCAGTGTTCCCCAGTGTTACTCAATGTTCCTCAGTGTTACTCAGTGTTCCCCAGTGTTACTCAGTGTTCCTCAGTGTTACTCAGTGTTCCCCAGTGTTACTCAGTGTTCCCCAGTGTTACTCAATGTTCCTCAGTGTTACTCAGTGTTCCTCAGTGTTACTCAGTGTTCCTCAGTGTTACTCAGTGTTCCCCAGTGTTACTCAGTGTTCCTCAGTGTTACTCAGTGTTACTCAGTGTTCCCCAGTGTTACTCAGTGTTCCCCAGTGTTACTCAGTGTTCCCCAGTGTTACTCAATGTTCCTCAGTGTTACTCAGTGTTCCCCAGTGTTACTCAGTGTTACTCAGTGTTCCTCAGTGTTACCCAGTGTTCCTCAGTGTTACTCAGTGTTCCTCAGTGTTACCCAGTGTTACCCAGTGTTACCCAGTGTTACTCAGTGTTACCCAGTGTTACTCAGTGTTACTCAGTGTTACTCAGTGTTACCCAGTGTTACCCAGTGTTACCCAGTGTTACCCAGTGTTCATCAGTGTTCCTCAGTGTTACCCAGTGTTACCCAGTGTTCCTCAGTGTTACCCAGTGTTACCCAGTGTTACCTAGTGTTACCCAGTGTTACCCAGTGTTACCCAGTGTTACTCAGTGTTACCCAGTGTTACCCAGTGTTACCCAGTGTTACTCAGTGTTCATCAGTGTTCCCCAGTGTTACCCAGTGTTACTCAGTGTTCATCAGTGTTACCCAATGTTACTCAGTGTTACCCAGTGTTACTCAGTGTTACCCAGTGTTACCCAGTGTTACTCAGTGTTCATCAGTGTTCCCCAGTGTTACCCAGTGTTACCCAGTGTTCCTCAGTGTTACCCAATGTTACTCAGTGTTACCCAGTGTTACTCAGTGTTACCCAGTGTTACTCAGTGTTACCCAGTGTTACCCAGTGTTACTCAGTGTTACCCAGTGTTACCCAGTGTTACTCAGTGTTACCCAGTGTTGCTCAGTGTTACCCAGTGTTCCTCAGTGTTCCCCAGTGTTACTCAGTGTTGATTGGCTACAAGTTTGTTGTTGTTTGTTCGTGTTTCGGTCCGACCAACTTTCAAACACACCTGCGCGTCTCTCTCTCTCTGCAGAAGAGACACAGACAGCTTCTGCAGCTGCTCCTCCATGTGTCTCACTCTCTGTCTCAGGTCTGTCCTCTCATCCGTCAGCTCGCGGATTAGACGCTCCTTACAGCACAGCGCCGCACTCAGCTGCTCGATCCTGCACACACACACACGCGCGCAGACACACAACGCAGACACCACACACGCGCAGACACACGCACACAGGCACAGGCACACACACACACACACCTTCACTTGATCTACTAATGGGAAAAATAATGTTGCATCCTTCATATTGTTATTATGCAGAATAATGTCCTCTAATCTGATTGGACAAGTAGCAAAAAAGCCAAACTGATTTTAGTCCACACTGATCCTGAGGAAACGCTTGTCTAAGGTGAATGTGGAGATTTTACCTGTCTCTGTCTGCATCCTCATCAGACTGTGGGCTCCAGTCTCCTGGGGTCTGCTTGGGAACCGTCTCCATGGCGACAGAGCCGTGCAGGGCCTCGTCCCGTGCAAACTGAGCCTCCTGCCATGCATCATCACCACCATCATCATCACCATCATCATCACCATCACCACCAGCATCATCACCATCACACTTATGTGTGTGTATGTGTGTCTGTGTGTGTGTGCGCGTGCGTATGTGCGCGTGCGTATGTGTGTCAGTGTGTGTGAGAGTGTGTGAGTGCATGCATGTGTGTGTGTGTGTGTGTGTGTCAGTGTGTCAGTGTGTGCGTGTATGAGAGTGTGTGCGTGCATGCATGTGTGTGTTTGTGTGAGTGTGTGCGTGCGTGTGTGTGCGTGCGTGTCAGTGTGTGTGAGAGTGTGTGCGTGCATGTGTGCGTGCGTGCGTATGTGTGTCAGTGTGTGTGAGTGTGTTGTACCTCCTGCAGGATCTGTATCTTGCTCTCCAGCACTTGCTGCATGTGATCGATCTCCTGTTGTCTCTCTTCACAGCGTCTCTGCAGCTCCGCTTCATTGTGATTGGTCAGACTCTCTGCTGTTGTCCTGTCAAAAATGAACACATGGATGATTGATTTAAAGAGAAGCTATTATTCCCTTTTACACAGTATTAATGTTGTTTTCCGGCTCTGCTAGAACAGGTTTTCCTGCTTGGATGTTGATTATTCTCCTCATATTCTCCATTGTTGCAGCTCCTCTCTTCCCAGTCTGTCAGTAACGCTCTGTTTCTGTCATGATCCAAGCGTGTTCCTCTAGTCTTGTGTGGACTTTTATGTCATTTCCTGTTCTGCGTAGTGAAGTGCGCTTTCGAAACACTGTTTCAAACATTTATGAATCTATTGTTTTTCGAATCAGTGTTTTGGAGCGTGTATCAAACTGGCAAAGTCACGTGATTTCAGTAAACGTGATTCTCAATAGTTCCACCTGATATGCCCTGGTGGCTCTCTGACCCTCTGTCCTTCCCCCAGTTCCCATGTGTCTGTCGAGGAGTGTGTGTGTGTGTGTGTGTGTGTGTGTGTGTGTGTGTGTGTGTGTGTGTGTGTGCACGTCTATCCAACCCTTTACCCGTGACTCCATCATTATAGCTGACGGTCAGTGATGTGGAATCTCCATAGAGCCCTGGAATAATGGCTGTAATTCTGAACGTCTGCTGATGGATCAAGTGTTGTGCGGTTCTAGCTGGAGTTCATGTGAGTCAGTCTGCTGACAAACATCTACCAGCACTAGAACACACACACACTCACACACACACCGTTATATTTCTGCTGTGGCTCAGAATGGCTCACGCCGCCATGTCTGTGAGTGTGAGTGTGTGTGTGTGTGTGAGTGTGTTCATCTGTGTGCTGCTTTTAAACGGGAAGGAGGATCAAAAGATCAGATAACCAGCTATTAAACCCGTCACACCATCAGGCGCGCGCGTGTGTGTGTGTGTGTGTGTGTGTGTGTGTGTGTGTGTGTGTGAAGGAGGAGATTTGTAGATATCAGAGAGATCAGGCAGATGTACGTACAGCGCTTTATCCAGCAGTTGCTGTTTTTCCTGCAACTCCTGTTTCAGACTTTCAACCTCCACCTTCAGCTCGATGTTCTGGAATGAAACAAACATCTGTAAATGTGTGTGTACACACGAGAGCAGGAATGATGACAGTTCTTTAAGTCGAGGGTCAGCAGAAACGTACTCACGTTAGCCTTCATATTCTACATAGAGAGTGTGTTTGTGCGTGTGTGTGTATGTGTGTGTGTGATTAATCAGTCATGTCATTTAACAGGCATCTCACAGGTTATTTTTAGCGACTGGAATGCAGAGCTGAAACCGAACCACAACTGAAGTGAACAGCTGTCGACTGTTTACCTGCTGAAACACACACACTAGCACAAGTGTGTTATGTGCTGGTTCAGATCGGTCAGAAGGTTGTTTTGCTGTTGTGCTTATAAGATGTTTATATGTAACCTGTCTGACTCCTCATGATTCGACCCCTTTATGAGCTGAGACACTTTTAAGAACAGGAAAAGATGTGGGTATCTTTAGTAACAGTCTTTTGTTGGCGCAGCAGAAATCTGATCAACTAAACTAAAGCTGCAGAGATCTGGACTGAGATTCAGCAGAACCGACGGGTTTCTGTGATCTGTGAGCAGCGCTGGAACGCTTTCAGATCACAATATAAACACTTATACTAATCACTTACTCTCATGTATATCTCAATATCTCACAGCATGTTAGGATGTTTTTTACACAGCTCAATAATATTTATATTTTTCACCATAAAAATAAATTGTTGTATTATTTTTATTTTTATATATTTTATATTTTTTCTTTACAAGTTAGAATTATTATTTTACGATAAGAAGATTCGCAACAAGCCCAAAGAACTCATTTCTCAGGAAAAAGATGTAAAACATCACAGACTGATCTGAAGCGCTGATGCTTCCAGAACTTTAACCAATAATTCCTGTGATTTCAACAGAACCTCATCTCTGTCAGCCAGATAATATCAGTTAAGTGCCAGTGCAGCAGATTTTGACCACAAAGATGAACAGAATCAACAAATGTATGTTTTCCTGCGACAGCGGCTTGAAAGGTCAAATTACTTTTTTTTTAAGAAATCTTTTTAATGTAGAATGGTGCTATAAACTCTTAAAAATAAAGCTTCCAAAAGGGGGGAAGCTTCCTTTTTTGGTTCCCAAAGAATCTTTCAGTGTTCAGTTCTTAAAGGAACCAGTTTTTCTTACTGTGAAGAACATATTAATAATCTGAAGAACCTTTTTCCACTCTATTAATAACTTTCAGTGGAATGGATGTTTAATGTTCTTCATGGAACCACTGATGGCAGTACAGAACCTTCAATGTATTATTTTAATTTACTGTATTACTGTTATTATCATTATTATTAAAGGTGTTTAGGCAAATATATTTAGCATGACATCGTAATACGGCAGTGAACACAGATCTGGTCTCACTGTTCTGTAGACGTCATCGCCGCTGTCCTCAAACTTCTGCTGGATCCTCTCCTCCAGAAAGTATATGCGGAGCTTGAGGCTGAAGTTCTCCTTCTTCAGGTCATTGAGGTGCTGTGAGAGAGTTCGGTACGTGTTAGACATGTCCGGTGTGTGTGTGTGTGTGTGTGTAGAGCATCACACAGCCCTTCTACCAGCGCTCACACACATCACAACTAAAACCAACTACAAAAGCACAAAAAGAAATAAAATATCCTCAACTACATGACTGATCATATCTACACAGCCATCTTCACACACACAAACACAAAGAGACCGAGGACCCACTGTAAGGGCCCGGAGCCGCAGCACTGAGAGCCCATGATGAGCTTTAGGACAAACTCCAGAGCGATGAGCTGTTTTTACTCAGGCAGAAATCCCAGGAATCCCTGACAGCCTCAGTCAAGCCAACCAGACCCCAGACTCAAGTCATGTGTGTGTGTGTGTGTGTGTGTGTGTGTGTGTGTGTGTGTGTGTGAGAGAGAGAGAGAGAGAGAGAGAGAGAGAGAGAGAGAGAGAAAGAAAGAGAGATGAATCACATGTGAATGTGAAGGTGAACTGACTGGACTCTAATAACTGGAGTTGAGCAGAGAGAAGTGTGTTTTTTTCAGCATCTGAACTCATTCTGAGTGTCGTTCTAATTGTACGAGCTGTGACTGCAGGAGCTGTAACTGCAGGAGCTGTGACTGCGGGAGCTGTGACTGCAGGAGCTGTGACTGCGGGAGCTGTGACTGCGGGAGCTGTGACTGCGGGAGCTGTGACTGCGGGAGCTGTGACTGCAGGAGCTGTGACTGCAGGACCTGTGACTGCGGGAGCTGTGAAGCGGGAGCTGTGACTGCGGGAGCTGTGACTGCGGGAGCTGTGACTGCGGGACTTGTGACTGCGGGACCTGTGACTGCGGGACCTGTGACTGCGGGAGCTGTGACTGCGGGAGCTGTGACTGCGGGACCTGTGACTGCGGGACCTGTGACTGCGGGACCTGTGACTGCGGGAGCTATGACTGCGGGAGCTGTGACTGCGGGAGCTGTGACTGCGGGAGCTGTGACTGCGGGAGCTGTGACTGCGGGAGCTGTGACTGCGGGAGCTGTGACTGCAGGAGCTGTAACTGCGGGAGCTGTGACTGCGGGAGCTGTGACTGCGGGAGCTGTAACTGCGGGAGCTGTGACTGCGGGAGCTGTGACTGCGGGAGCTGTGACTGCAGGAGCTGTGACTGCGGGAGCTGTGACTGCGGGAGCTGTGACTGCGGGACCTGTGACTGCGGGAGCTGTGACTGCGGGAGCTGTGACTGCGGGAGCTGTGACTGCGGGAGCTGTGACTGCGGGAGCTGTAACTGCGGGAGCTGTGACTGCGGGAGCTGTGACTGCGGGAGCTGTGACTGCGGGAGCTGTGACTGCGGGAGCTGTAACTGCGGGAGCTGTGACTGCGGGAGCTGTGACTGCGGGAGCTGTGACTGCGGGAGCTGTGACTGCGGGAGCTGTGACTGCGGGACCTGTGACTGCGGGAGCTGTGACTGCAGGACCTGTAACTGCGGGACCTGTGACTGCGGGACCTGTGACTGCGGGAGCTGTGACTGCGGGAGCTGTGACTGCGGGAGCTGTGACTGCGGGAGCTGTGACTGCGGGAGCTGTGACTGCGGGACCTGTGACTGCAGGACCTGTAACTGCAGGAGCTGTAACTGCAGGAGCTGTGACTGCAGGAGCTGTGACTGCGGGAGCTGTAACTGCGGGACCTGTGACTGCGGGAGCTGTGACTGCGGGAGCTGTGACTGCGGGAGCTGTGACTGCGGGAGCTGTGACTGCAGGAGCTGTGACTGCGGGAGCTGTGACTGCAGGAGCTGTGACTGCAGGAGCTGTGACTGCGGGAGCTGTAACTGCAGGAGCTGTGACTGCGGGAGCTGTGACTGCGGGAGCTGTGACTGCGGGAGCTGTAACTGCGGGAGCTGTAACTGCGGGAGCTGTGACTGCGGGACCTGTGACTGCAGGAGCTGTTACTGCAGGAGCTGTGACTGCAGGAGCTGTGACTGCAGGAGCTGTGACTGCAGGAGCTGTGACTGCAGGAGCTGTGACTCTCTTTAGGGCGCCACGTTAGGGAAGGGGTCCACGAACAGCCTGCTAGGTACTCCGTGGTAGGAGGTCAGTGGACTGCTGCGCGCCGCCCCCTAGACGATTTTTCGGGGCCCCGACGACCGCGCCGGCCCCGAGGGGGCGCCCGGCGGGGACGGCCGGAGGCGTCGCCTCGGCCCCAGTGGCCACGGGGGCCCCGCGGGAGCTCGACGAAATCCGGCCGAACCGCCCGCAATCTGGGCATCGGCCACAGGGGGGCGACACCAGGCCACCCGCAGTCGTTTCGACGCGCGCCGAATAGGTTGCAGGCGGGCGTCCACGGAGCGCACGCGCCTCCCCCTGACCGCCTGTTCGGCAGATTCCCTGACCACGCCCGCCGACCACGAAGCGCCCGTTCGTCCCACTGGCAACCTGCGCCACAGCCCCCCGACCACGCCCACTGACACGAACAGCCTATCCGTCCCACTGACCGCCATTTCGACCGCGGAGCGCCCGACCCGCCCCCTGACCACGCCCACTGACACGAACAGCCTATTCGTCCCCCTGACCGCCCGTATGACCGCGAAGTGCCCGTTCGTCCCCCTGACCGCCCGTGTGACCACGGACGGCCTATCCGTCCCACTGACCGCCTAAGTGACCGCGAACGGCCCGTTCGTCCCCCTGACCACCCGTGTGACCACGGACGGCCTATTCGTCCCACTGACCGCCTATGTGACCGCAAAGTGCCCGTTCGTCCCCCTGACCGCCCGTGTGACCACGGACGGCCTATTCGTCCCACTGACCGCCTATGTGACCACGAACGGCCCGTTCGTCCACGGCCAACCTAATTGACAGCCCGTGGCCTCGCCCACTGACCACGGACAGCCTATTCGTCCCACTGACAGCCTATGTGACCGCGAACGGACAGTTCATCCACGGCCAACCTAAGTGACACCCCTTGGCCTCACACACTTACCACGGACAGCCTATTCGTCCCACTGACAGCCTATGTGACCACGAACGGCCCGTTCGTCCACGGCCAACCTAAGTGACAGCCCTTGGCCTCGCCCACTGACCACGGACAGCCTAATCGTCCCCCTGACCTCCTGTGTGACCACGAATGGCCTATGTGTCCCATCAGCAGAACTATGCATCATTAGACTTAAAATGTCATGTCCACGGAGAGCTTACAAGGGACTCTGTCATATAAGTTACAAGTGGGCCCTTCCTGTGCTTACAGGGACCCTGTCAAATAAGTTGCAGGTGGGCACAGGAAGGGTCAACCTGCAACTTATTTGATGGGACCTCTTTAGGCTGTCCATGGTCAATGCATTAAAAGGTCATATTTCATTATTCTAAATGATTTATTGCAAAAATCATAGCCACCAGGCGCCGAGATATGGACGGGTGAGTTTTTGGAAAGATACAGGTGAGTTTTTGGAAAGATACGGTTGAGTTTTTGGAGAGATACGGGTGAGTTTTTGGAAAGATATGGTTGAGTTTTTGGAGAGATACGGGTGAGTTTTTGGAAAGATACAGGTGAGTTTTTGGAAAGATACGGGTGAGTTTTTGGAAAGATACAGGTGAGTTTTTGGAAAGATACAGGTGAGTTTTTGGAGAGATACAGGTGAGTTTTTGGAAAGATACACAGGGAAGACATGTTGGTGTACCTTAAAGTTCATAATTATGCATAATTAGCCTTAAATGGACATGTCCACGGACAGCTTACAGGGACCCTGTCAAATAAGTTGCAGGTGGGCACAGGAAGGGCCCACATGTAACTTATTTGATATGTCCACGGACAGCTTACAGGGACCCTGTCATATAAGTTACAAGTGGGCTGTCAAATAAGTTGCAGGTGGGCACAGGAAGGTCCCACCTGTAACTTATTTGACGGGACCTCTTTAGGCTGTCCGTGGTCAATGCATTAATAGGTCATAATGTATGATTATTAATGTTTTATTACTTAAAATATGCAGAACAGTGCACAGGGAAGACAATGCAACATGTTGGGGTACTTTACAGTTCATAATTATGCATAATTAGCCTTAAATGGACATGTCCGCGGACAGCTTACAGGGACCCTGTCAAATAAGTTGCAGGTGGGCACAGGAAGGGCCCACATGTAACTTATTTGATATGTCCACGGACAGCTTAGAGGGACCCTGTCATATAAGTTACAAGTGGGCTGTCAAATAAATTGCAGGTGGGCACAGGAAGGTCCCACCTGTAACTTATTTGACGGGACCTCTTTAGGCTGTCCGTGGTCAATGCATTAACAGGTCATAATTCACATTGTAAATGTTTTATTGCTTAAAACATGCAGTACAGTGCACAGGGAAGACAATGCAACATGTTGGGGTACTTTACAGTTCAAAATTATGCATAATTAGCCTTATATGGACATGTCCACGGACAGCTTACAGGGACCCTGTCGAATAAGTTGCAGGTGGGCACAGGAAGGTCCCACCTGTAACTTATTTGATATGTCCACGGACAGCTTACAGGGACCCTGTCATATAAGTTACAAGTGGGCTGTCAAATAAGTTGCAGGTGGGCACAGGAAGGTCCCACCTGTAACTTATTTGACGGGACCTCTTTAGGCTGTCCGTGGTCAATGCATTAATAGGTCATAATGTATGATTATTAATGTTTTATTACTTAAAATATGCAGTACAGTGCACAGGGAAGATAATGCAACATGTTGGGGTACTTTACAGTTCATAAATGTGCATAATTAGCCTTAAATGGACATGTCCACGGACAGCTTTTTTACATTTTGATGTCATTATTGAAAAAAAATTGCATAAAAATGATTAAATATCAATTTTACGTTCATCTTTGGGCCCCCTTGAGCGATTTGCAACCTTCAGAACCCAGAAATTCCGCTGTCCACGAACAGCCTAAATTTTTGAATGGGATAAGTTGTAGGTGGAACGTCCAGATCTCAGCCTCTGGTCAGAATTTGGAGATGAAACCTGCGCTCCTGCGCTCGTCTGGACGTGCCCAGACAGCGCTGTGAATTTCAAAGAGATTGAAGAAACTTGAAAATCCGACCCAAAAAAACTCAAAGGGGGTATCCCTTGGAGATTTTTTCAGTCAGATTTTCAAGTTTCTCCAAACTCCCTGAAATCCACAGCGCTTTCTGGGCACGTCCAGACGAGCGCAGGAGCGCAGGTCTCGTCTCCAAATTCTGACCAGAGGCTGAGATCTGGACGTGCCACGTACAATCTATCCCATTCAAAAATTTAGGCTGTTCGTGGACAGCGGAATTTCTGGGTTCTGAAGGTTGCAAATCACTCAGGGGGGCCCAAAGATGAACGTAAAATTGATATTTAATCATTTTTATGCAATTTTTTTTCAATAATGACATCAAAATGTAAAAAAGATCCCACCTGTAACTTATCTGACTGGGTCTCTGTAAGCTGTCCGTGGTCAATGCATTAATAGGTCATAATTCATACTTATAAATGTTTTATTACTTAAAACATGTAGTACAGTGCACAGGGAAGACAATGCAACATGTTGGGGTACTTTACAGTTCATAATTATGCATAATTAGCCTTAAATGGACATGTCCACGGACAGCTTACAGGGACCCTGTCAAATAAGTTACAGGTGGGCCCTTCCTGTGCCCACTTGTAACTTATATGACAGGGTCCCTGTAAGCTCTCCATGGACATGTCAAATAAGTTGCAGGTGGTCCCTTCCTGTGCCCACCTGCAACTTATTCGACAGGGTGCCTGTAAGCTCTCCATGGACATGTCCACGGACAGCTTACAGGGACCCTGTCATATAAGTTACAAGTGGGCCCTTCCTGTGCCCAACTGTAACTTATATGACAGGTTCCCTGCAAGCTGTCTGTGGACACGACATGTCCATGGAGAGCTTACAGGGACCCTGTCATATAAGTTACAAGTGGGCCCTTACTGTGCCCAACTATAACTTATATGACAGGGTCCCTGCAAGCTGTCTGTGGACACGACGTGTCCATGGAGAGCTTACAGGGACCCTGTCGAATAAGTTGCAGGTGGGCACTGGAAAGGCCCACCTGTAACTTATTTTATGGGACCTCTTTAGTCTGTCTGTGGTCAATGCATTAAAAGGTCATATTTCATAATTCTAAAAGATTTATTGCATAAATCATAGCCGCCAGGTGAGGAGATATGGACGGGTGAGTTTTCGGAAAGATACAGGTGAGTTTTTGGAAAGATACGGGAGAGTTCTTGGAAAGATACGGGTGAGTTTTTGGAAAGATATGGTTTTATTGCTCAAGTCATAGAGTACAGTGCACAGGGAAGAAAATCCAACATGTTGGTGTACTTTACAGTTCAGAATTATGCATAATTAGCCTTAAAATGGCATGTCCACGGACAGCTTAGTGGAACCCTGTCGAATAAGTTACAGGTGGGCACTTCCTGTAAAATCATAGGAATTGCCCACCTGTAACTTATTTGACGGGACCCATTTAGGCTGTCCGTGGTCAATGCATTAACAGGTCATAATTTATGACTATTAATGTTTTATTACTTAAAACATGCAGTACAGTGCACAGGGATGACAATGCAACATGTTGGGGCTCTTTACAGTTCATAATTATGCATAATTAGCCTTAAAATGGCATGTCCACGGACAGCTTAGTGGAACCCTGTCGAATAAGTTAAAGGTGGGATGTTCACCAAACGCCTATGAAAATGAATGGGATAAGTGGCAAGTGTCAGTGGCTCCCGCGCGGCCCCCGGGGGTCCGAGGGGCCCCAAACTCGGCAAAAAGTTGCGTCACGTGGCCCTCTGCGACATACCGAGCGGGCCAGGTCGAGACGCGCCCGGTTTATTTTTAGGTATTTTTTATGCACCTCTCTGTCTCCCATTGATCTCTATGGGAGCATGTGTCTGCAAGGGTCAATTCAGCAGTTAGGATTGGAGGGCCCTATAGGGTCAGGAAGCACCTAGAGCCACGAAACTCTGGGGCCCGACCCGGGGGCCCGTGGCGGTCGTCCGTGACGAATTTCGAGGTCCTGCGACCTTTTGACCCCTGTGGGCGACTGTTTATTGGACGTCCCACGTGCAACTTATTCCATGGGGCTGTTGGTGGCCAATTAGCGCGACAAAAGGTCAGAGGGACACGGAACTCTAGAACCCGTCCCCGGGGCCCGTGACGAGACGCGTCCGTCGATTTCGGGCCGATCGGGCGTTTCTTCCAAACCGTTTTGCCGAAACACACACTTAGAACCGATCTAGAACCACGCGACGCACAATCTAGAACCGGGGGCCCCTGGACTGCCACCGTGTCGAATCCGGGGCCGCTGCGACCTTTCGATCCCTTTTGGCCCCTGTTTATGTGTCGTCCCACGTGCAACTTATTCCATGAGGCTGTTGGTGGCCAATTAGCGCGAAAAAAGGTCCGAGGGACGCGGAACTCTAGAACCCGTCCCAGGGGCCCGAGACGGGACGCATACGTCGATTTCGGCCCGATCGGACCTTTCTGTCCACCTTTCACCGAGCACATGGTCCGATTAATGGAGTCCCTCATGCACACACATACAGGCATATGGTCAAAGGGAACCAAAGGGAGGAGAATTTCGCACTGCAAAAAGACACACTTGGAACCGATCTAGAACCCTGCGATCCGTGATCTAGAACCGGGGGCCCCTCGACTACCAGGGCGGCGAATTTGGAGGCGCTGCGACCTTTGACCCCTGCGTTTCAGCCCTCCAACGTGTAACTTATTCAGTTCAAACTTCATAGGCGCTTCCTGGTCAAAGGGGTCTTTTTTCGGCCAAACGAGCGGACGGGGACACGGAACTCTAGAACCCGTCCCAGGGGCCCGTGACGGGACGCATACGGCAGTTTCGGGGCGATCGGGCGTTTCCTTCAAACCGCTTGGCCGAAACACACACTTAGAACCGATCTAGAACCCCGCGACCCACGATCTAGAACCGGGGGCCCCTGGACTGGCACCGTGTCGAATTTGGGGCCGCTGCGACCTTTTGACCCCTTTTGGCCCCTGTTTGTTTGACATCCCACGTGCAACTTATTCCATTGGGCTGTTGGTGGCCAATTAGCGCGAAAAAAGGTCCGAGGGACACGGAACTCTAGAACCCGTCCCAGGGACCCGTCCCAGGGACCCGTGACGGGACGCGTACGGCAGTTTCGGGGCGATCGGGCGTTTCCTTCAAACCGTTTGGCCGAAACACAAACTTAGAACCGATCTAGAACCCCGCGACCCACGATCTAGAACCGGGGGCCCCTGGACTAGCACCGTGTCGAATTTGGGGCCGCTGCGACCTTTTGACCCCTTTTGGCCCCTGTTTGTTGGAAGTCCCACGTGCAACTTATTGCATAGGGCTGTTGGTGGCCAATTAGCGCGAAGAAAGGTCAGAGGGACACGGAACTCTAGAACCCGTCCCAGGGGCCCGTGACGGGACGCATACGTCATTTTCGGGCCGATCGGACCTTTCTGTCACACCGTCCACCAAACGCCTATGAAAATGAATGGGATAAGTTGCACGTGTCAGTGGCTCCCGCGCGGCCCCCGGGGGTCCGAGGGGCCCCTAAACTCGACGAAAAGTTGCGTCGCGTGGCCCTCTGCGACATACCGAGCGGGCTAAGTCGAGACGCGCCCGGTTTATTTTTAGCTATTTTTCATGCACCTCTCTGTCTCCCATTGATCTTTATGGGAGCATGTGTCTGCTAGGGTTAATTCAGCAGTTAGAATGAGAGGGCCCACTAGGCTCAGGAAGCACCTAGAGCCACGAAACTCTGGGGCCCGACTCGGGGGCCCGTGGCGGTCGTCCGTGACGAATTTCGAGGTCCTGCGACCTTTTGACCCCTGTGGGCGACTGCTTATTGGACGACCCACGTGCAACTTATTGCATAGGGCTGTTGGTGGCCAATTAGCGTGAAAAAAGGTCCGAGGCACACGGAACTCTAGAACCCGTCCCCGGGGCCCGTGACGAGACGCGTACGTCAGTTTCGGGCCGATCGGGCGTTTCTTCCAAACCGTTTTGCCGAAACACACACTTAGAACTGATCTAGAACGCCGCGACGCACGATCTAGAACCGGGGGCCCCTGGACTAGCACCGTGTCGAATTTGGGGTCGCTGCGACCTTTTGACCCCGTTTGGCCCCTGTTTGTTTGACGTCCCACCTGCAACTTATTCCATGGGGCTGTTGGTGGCCAATTAGCGCGAAAAAAGGTCAGAGGGACACGGAACTCTAGAACCCGTCCCAGGGGCCCGTGACGGTACGCATACGTCGATTTCGGGCCGATCGGACCTTTCTGTCCACCTTTCACCGAGCACATGGTCCGATTAATGGAGTCCCTCATGCACACACATACAGGCATATGGTCAAAGGGAACCAAAGGGAGGAGAATTTCGCACTGCAAAAAGACACACTTGGAACCGATCTAGAACCCTGCGATCCGTGATCTAGAACCGGGGGCCCCTCGACTACCAGGGCGGCGAATTTGGAGGCGCTGCAACCTTTGACCCCTGCGTTTCGGCCCTCCCACGTGCAACTTATTCAGTTCAAACTTCATAGGCGCTTCCTGGTCAAAGGGGTCTTTTTTCGGCCAAACGAGCGGACGGGGACACGGAACTCTAGAACCCGTCCCAGGGGCCCGTGACGGGACGCATACGGCAGTTTCGGGGCGATCGGGCGTTTCCTTCAAACCGTTTGGCTGAAACACACACTTAGAACCGATCTAGAACCCCGCGACCCACGATCTAGAACCTGGGGCCCCCGGACTAGCACCGTGTCGAATTTGGGGCCGCCGCGACCTTTTGACCCCTTTTGGCCCCTGTTTGTTGGATGTCCCACCTGCAATTTATTCCATTGGGCTGTTGGTGGCCAATTAGCGCGAAGAAAGGTCCGAGGGACACGGAACTCTAGAACCCGTCCCAGGGGCCCGTGACGAGGCGCATAAGTCAGTTTCGGGCCGATCGAACCTTTCTGTCACACGTCCACCAAACGCCTATGATAATGAATGGGATAAGTTGCAAGTGTCAGTGGCCCCCGTTCGGCCCCCGGAGGTCCCACGGGCCCCAAACACTGTGTGCCGGTAGTCCTCGGGCCCCCGAACAACATATCAGGAGGACGAGTCTCTAGAACCCAGGGCTCAATTTTTTGCGGGAGCTGTGACTGCGGGAGCTGTGACTGCAGGAGCTGTAACTACAGGAGCTGTGACTGCAGGAGCTGTAACTGCAGGAGCTGTAACTGCGGGAGCTGTGACTGCGGGAGCTGTGACTGCGGGAGCTGTGACTGCGGGAGCTGTGACTGCAGGAGCTGTAACTAACCCTAACTTGATGGATGGATGGATGGATGGATGGATGGATGGATGGATGGATGGATGGATGGAAGAATGGATGGATGGATGGATGGATGGATGGAAGAATGGATGGAAGAATGGATGGATGGATGGATGGGTTTTAGATGACAGACGGTAATACAGTTTCATAGATATATTTGTGGTTAGTTGAACTCCTGTAGACAGAAAGATAGAAAATCTCACCTGTTCAAACTCTTTCAGAGTGTGTGTTTGTAGAGGAACTTTATCAGTGTCTTCACTCAGACAATCTACAAACATACAAACCATTGTTATTTACACTATTACTATAGTATATATATATATATATATATATATATATATATATATATATATATATATGTGTGTGTGTGTGTGTGTGTGTGTGTGTGTGTGTGTGTGTGTGTGTTTTACCTGTCATGTAACCAGTACCTCTGCACACATTTCCCTCTCCATCCACAACTAAATCCCTGAGGAAAACAGAACATCATCCATAAATCACACACATATTGCTGACCCGCTTTTGCTGCTGCCCTTTAATTTGACCAGAAGAATGTGTGTAATCCGGCCTGGCAGGAGCTGTCAGCGATATCCCAATATTCACTGTATCATGATTTTCAGCATTTTATTTTATTTTATTTCACTAAAAATCTGCCCACATCACAAGCACCGAAGGAGGAAATAATTAACAATAAGTAATGAGCAAAACCTTTCAAAAGGCCCTGAATCGTCCTGTTCTCACCGCGACATCTGAATCTAAAATCAGATTTCCTTTTAAACACAATCTTGTAAAATAAAAAAAAAACATGATTAGATATTACAGCCTCTGGTCTGTTTTGGTATTTATTTTATTGAGCAATTCATTTTTTTATTGGACTTTTGGGGTGCAATATTTTAGTCTGTATATTAATTTAAGTTAATTATTTATTCTTATAAATATGTGGGTTTTAAACATGTATGTTTCTTATTGTACAGCTTTTTTAATTGGTTGTTGTTATTAGAATCTGTGTGTTTGTTTGTTTTATTGTCAGTGATTGCTCTATGTTGTGTGACATACTGGATGCTTGAACTTCCCTAAAGAGATGAATACATATTTATCATCATCATCATCATCTTCTTCTTCTTCTACCCTTTCCTGTAATGATGAAGGTCAGATGACATTTAATATAAAAACAGTTTCTATGCCTTGCATGAAAAATGGCCATATATAATGTACACTTCAATCACTAGGCCTATTTTAATTTAAAAGTTATATCAATGTATATTTTCAGTTGTTCAATTCAACACTAAAACGACCATGACACTGAGCGATCTGCGAATGGACTCAGGAAACTTCAGCTGTGTTATGAACACATGAAACACATATTTCCAGAAAGTCATTTTGTCATTGATCTAAATCTCTAATTTGACTTTCCAATTTTTGGTGCTTGGAAACGTTATGTGAGGTGACAGAAGAGTACAGTACGAGTACAGAAAGCTGAGTCTAGCCGATCACTTAATTCTAACATACCTTTAAATAATATTAAAACAGAGCATTTATTTCTAACAGGGAAAATACCGTAAATATATGAAATCCATTAAATGACCTCATCTTTCTAAGTGAAGACTGACTGCATCCACACACACACAGTGTGAATATGACAGATAGTGTGTAGAGTTTCTGCTGCTTTAGCTGTTTTAGCATTACAGCCGTTCTCGACAATACACCTTTGTAAAAGTGGGGATTTAGCACTTAGTAGCACGGAGAACAAATATAGACACAGAGTGGATTTAGGATGGATTTAAGACTCAAACTACAAAAACATACCCTGTGTAAGTTCTTGCTATTTAATGTTGATAATGAGCAAGAATGCAATTGTTCCCAAATATCCACACGATTGCAAACATGACATTGATTATTATACAACAGGTCAACAAACTAAACGTGCATTTTAAACAGTGCTGTCAGTATTTACTCTATTTCGCAACGAAATAATAGTTCCAACGGAAGCCACAGCAGAACTACAGCAAACATCTGTGTTCGTGAACAATTCTGCAGCTTTGAACGAATCGTGAGTCAATCATTCAATGATTCTTTCATAAATACAGCTTTGTTACTGAATGAATGAACGACTCGCTTATTGAAGGGATAGTTCACCCAAAAATTTAAATTAGCCCATGATTCACTCACTCTCAAGTCATCCTAGGTGTATATGACATTCTTCTTTCAGATACAGTTGGAGTTATATAAAAAAAATGTCCTGGCTCTTTCAAGCTTTATAATGCCAGTGAATGATTGTTTCTGTTTTGAAGTCCATAAAAGTGCATCTGTCCATCATAAAAGTGCATCTATCCATCATAAAAGTGCATCTATCCATCATAAAAGTGCATCTGTCCATCATAAAAGTGCATCTGTCCATCATAAAAGTGCATCTGTCCATCATAAAAGTGCATCTATCCATCATAAAAGCATAAAAGTGCATCTATTTATCATAAAAGTGCATCTATCTATCATAAAAGTGCATCTATCCATCATAAAAGTGCATCTATCATCATAAAAGTGCATCTATCATCATAAAAGTGCATCTGTCCATCATAAAAGTGCATCTGTCCATCATAAAAGCATAAAAGTGCATCTATCCATCATAAAAGTGCATCTATCCATCATAAAAGTGCATCTATCCATCATAAAAGTGCATCTGTCCATCATAAACGTGCATCTGTCCATCATAAAAGCATAAAAGTGCATCTATCCATCATAAAAGCATAAAAGTGCATCTATCCATAAAAGTGCATCTATCTATCTATCATAAAAGTGCATCTATCCATCATAAAAGTGCATCTATCCATCATAAACGTGCATCTGTCCATCATAAAAGCATAAAAGTGCATCTATCCATCATAAACGTGCATCTGTCCATCATAAAATCATAAAAGTGCATCTATCTATCATAAAAGCATAAAAGTGCATCTATCCATAAAAGTGCATCTATCTATCTATCATAAAAGTGCATCTATCCATCATAAACGTGCATCTGTCCATCATAAAAGCATAAAAGTGCATCTGTCCATCATAAACGTGCATCTGTCCATCATAAAAGCATAAAAGTGCATCTATCTATCATAAAAGCATAAAAGTGCATCTATCCATAAAAGTGCATCTATCTATCTATCATAAAAGTGCATCTATCTATCTATCATAAAAGTGCATCTATCCATCATAAAAGCATAAAAGTGCATCTATCCATAAAAGTGCATATATCTATCTATCATAAAAGTGCATCTATCCATAAAAGTGCATCTATCTATCTATCATAAAAGTGCATCTATCCATCATAAAAGCATAAAAGTGCATCTATCTATCATGAAAGTGCATCTGTCCATCATAAAAGTGCATCTATCCATCATAAAAGTGCATCTGTCCATCATAAAAGCATAAAAGTGCATCTATCCATCATAAAAGCATAAAAGTGCATCTATCTATCATAAAAGTGCATCTGTCCATCATAAAAGCATAAAAGTGCATATATCCATCATAAAAGTGCATCTATCCATCATAAAAGTGCATCTAGCATAAAAGTGCATCTATCCATCATAAAAGTGCATCTAGCATAAAAGTGCATCTATCCATCATAAAAGTGCATCTATCCATCATAAAAGTGCATCTATCCATCATAAAAGCATAAAAGTGCATCTGTCCATCATAAAAGTGCATCTATCCATCATAAAAGTACATCTATCCATCATAAAAGTGTGACGAGTCTCTACTCTTCCCCGCTATGGCCGGTTGGTGGGTGTGGCTAGGAGACTCATCAAGGGAACGATGTCCACCTGTTCATCCCTCTATAAAAGTTTAGGCTGGCTAGTGTTGAGAGAGAGGTCTTTCTCCGCGTTACTTTGAGTTGGCTCGGGTTTGTTTTGGGGTTAAACTTGCTTTTGTTATTTGGTTTAGTATTTCGTTTTCTGTGATTGATACCTTTACATTCATGCACCTAACAGACATTACAGATGACCATGTTTTCTTGCTTATATTTTTTCTATTTATGTTAATAAATCTTTATTTTTGCAAACCAATCACTATGTCCTCCATTTCATTTGCCACGGCTTCGAGCCGGTCGTGACAAATGTGGGGGCTCGTCCATAAGTTTTGTTAAATTTGTTTGGTTAAAGAGTTGATTTCGTTAATCTGATGATTGATTCGTTAAATATGTATTTTTTCTTAGTAATGTTCGTTGAATACTGAGTTTTGAAATTTCGTGGAGGATTATAGTGATTGGGTTGGTCTACTTCACGGGAGATTGGCATTGGTAAGTGTTGACTACTGTTTGTATGTTTGAGGGGGGTTTCTTGTTGGATATGCTTTTCCCTGTTTAGGTTTAGCGGGGTATCCTTAACGGGATGCTCCGAACTTTTTTTATTTTAGTTTGTTATGTTTGTATGGTGAAAGCAGCTAGAGCAGTTGTCTCGGGAACACGTCCGTGTTTTGTAATGGTGACTTGTTAATCGGTCGCCATTTCAAACACTGGTTTGCAGTGTATAAAAACCCGCTGCAAGTAACTGTACGAAGATTAGGGATAAGTTTAGATAGTTTGGGAATTTAGTTAGAGGGAATTGTTTATCCAATTGCGACCCCTCAGATATATATATATATTTGGAAATTAAGTAGTCGTAGCTTACTCCTGTTGTTCACCATGGATTCAAAGATTGAGGATTTTATTAGTGCTCCGTCTGAAGATCTGTTGGATGATTTTTCTAAAGATCAACTAGTAGAACTTGCAACGCATTACAAAATTAGTTTGTCAAGTCAAGATAAACGTTTAAAAGATAGTATTAAAATTATGATTAAGACTGAGTTATCTGAACGCGGAGTTTTGGAGTCTCAATCTTTGGAAGATGTTTCAGCTTTTGTTGGTGCAGCATCAATGTCTCATCTAACATTTGAAGAACAAAAACAATTGTTGTTAATTCAAACGGAAATAAAAAGAGAAATGGTAGAAGCACAAAATCGTGTTGAGATGTCTAAGCTACAGTTACAACAACAACAGCTTGATCTTGAACGTTACCGTTTAGATCTGATAAAAGAAGGTAAACTTAATTCAACGGGAGGTGTAGAACGCGATTTGGCTTTGTGTAAATTTGATGTAGTGGCTAATATGAGATTGATCCCTAGATTTGACGAGAAAGATGTTGAACGCTTCTTTTTGTTGTTTGAACGCGTGGCAGAAACGCGAAATTGGCCAGATGAGGAACGTACGCTTATGTTACAGTCTGTTTTTACAGGAAAAGCTCAAGAAGCATATTTGTCTCTTAGTGTAGCAGATGCTAAGGAGTATTTGACTGTTAAGAATGCAGTATTAAGGGCATACGAGTTGGTCCCAGAGGCCTATAGACAAAAGTTTAGGTCCTGGAAGAAAACTGATAGTCAAACGCATGTTGAGTTTGTACATGATATTTCAGTTCACTTCAATCGTTGGTGTGCAGCTTCTGACGTTAAAACGTTAGACGATTTGAAGGAGTTGATCTTGCTTGAACAGTTTAAAAACTCTGTGTCGCAACGTGTAGTAACTTATATTAGTGAGCGTAAACCTGACACCGCATATGAGGGGGCTGTTATGGCTGATGAATTTTCTCTGATTCATAAAATCTCTTCCGGCTACAAAAATGCTGGAGAAAATGTTAAGAGAGAGTTGTGGCATGATTTTAGTAGATCTCCGAGAACTTTGGGTGATATACCTGACAAACAGCGTCTTACATTTGTTGGAGTAAAAGACAGAGAAAACATCTGTAATTATTGTCATGAGTTTGGTCACTGGAAGAATGAGTGTCCTTTGTTGAAATCTAAATCGTCTTCGGTGAAGGCTGTGGTTCTGGCAGTGACTGCCTCTGAAGTAAATGTACCGGGGAGTTCCTCGTCACGTGTTTCAACATTTTCTCCATTTGTTACAGATGGTTCTGTTAGATTGGTAAATTCTACAGAAGATGTACCGGTCAAAATTCTTCGTGACACTGGATCATCAGAAACATTTGTCCTAGAGTCTATTCTATCTTTTTCAAATGATTCGTATACTGGGAACAATGTGTTGATTAGGGGTATTGGTTTGAATGTGATGTCCGTTCCCTTACATAAAATCATTTTACATTCTGATTTGATCCAGGGAGAAGTGGAGGTTGCTGTGCGTTCCTGCTTGCATGTGGACGGAGTACAGGTAATCCTGGGAAATGATTTGGCTGGTGAACGAGTTTGGCGGAATGTTTCACCGAATTTGGTGGTCACACCATCTGTGTCGACTTTTGACGCAAGTGATGAGAATTCTTCCTGTTCTTTGAATGGGTTTCCGTCATGCGTGATAACAAGATCTATGAGTAAAATACCAGCTGTTGATAAATCTGAAACTAGAGAGATTTTGAGTGCACCTCTAGAAGTCCCTTCCGTCTTGTCTGTGTCACGTGATGACTTGATTAAGGAACAAAAGGCTGACGTTACACTTGTTGAATTGTTTGATCGAGTTGTCTCTCATGATACAATCGTAAATCTTCCTTCTGGATATTATCTAGAGGGAGATGTGTTAGTCCGAAAGTGGGTGCCGCATGGAGAATTTGTAATTGGTGATCCTGTTTTCCAAATTGTAGTGCCTCAGTCTCTCCGTCAACTTGTTTTAAAAACGGCACATGACACATCTGGACATCTGGGGGTGAAAAAGACGTACAGGTTGCTTTTGAAACATTTCTTTTGGCCAAAGTTGAAGCGTGATATATCGAAGTATATTAAATCTTGTCAAACATGTCAACTCACTGGAAAGCCAAACCAGTCAATGAAACCTGCCCCTCTGTATCCAATTCCTGCTGTTAGTCGACCCTTTGAACATCTTATTGTGGACTGTGTGGGGCCATTACCTCGGTCAAAGGCGGGGAATGAATATTTGCTTACTGTTATGTGCCAAGTGACTAGATATCCAGCTGTGTACCCGTTACGTTCTCTAACTGCAAAGTTAGTTTTAAAAGCACTGACTCAGTTTATATCAGTCTTCGGAATACCACGAATTATTCAGTCTGACCAGGGGAGTAATTTTACTTCAAATTTGTTTGGTCAAGTTTTGAAACAGCTTCATATTCAACATAATCTTTCCAGTGCTTATCACGCCCAAAGTCAGGGAGCACTGGAAAGATTTCACCAAACTTTAAAGTCTTTATTGAGATCTTACTGTGTTCAGATGAATAAGGATTGGGAAGCTGGGTTACCCTGGTTAATGATGTCTGCTCGAGAAGCTGCTCAGGAGAGTACTGGATTTAGTCCGAATGACCTCGTTTTTGGGCATGAGGTGCGTGGTCCATTATCTGTTTTGTCTGCAGATTGGAAAAAAGTTGATCCACCAAAAAATGTTCTATCATATGTGAGTGATTTTCGCAGACGAATTTTTGAAGCGTGCCAACTGGCAAAGGGATCTTTGAGCAGAGCACAAGATCGGATGAAACGACTTTTTGATCGTCGTACAGAATTGCGTTCCTTTCAATTGGGTGATCAAGTTCTTGCTCTGTTGCCTATTGTGGGATCACCATTTCAGGCCAAGTTTGTAGGTCCATATACTGTGGCTCGTCAAATTTCTGATCTTAACTATTTGATTAATACGCCAGATCGAAAAAAGAAGACGAGGTTATGTCATGTAAATTTGCTAAAGCCTTTCTATGGTTCTGAAGATTTTGTTGACGCTAAAATAAATCAAGACAACGTTGTTATGCCTAATTCTGGCATTAAACCTGTTCTGGTTACAGGTTCTTTTGCTTCTGGTGATCCTGAATTGTCAACCACTTCAATTCTGTTAGGCGGGGATCAGGATGAGATTGATCCTGGAGATTCTGTCCTTCAGGGTCGTTTACATAATTCAGAAGTGTTAAGCTCTTTGCACAATCGATTTAGTCATTTAACGGAGGTGCAGCGTACTGATTTGATTAATTTGATTTTTGAATATATTACACTGTTTCCCGATACTCCATCTCGTACAAGTCTTATTGAACACGATATTGATGTGGGAGATTCGGCTCCAATTCATCAACGCTATTATCGAGTATCTGCGAGTAAAAAACAACAATTAGAAAATGAAGTTGATTATATGTTGGAAAATGATATCGCTAAACCCTCTTTTTCTAGCTGGGCTTCTCCATCATTGCTAGTGAGTAAATCTGATGGATCGTTCAGATTTTGTACTGATTACCGAAAGGTAAATGCTGTAACAAAACCCGATTCATTTCCATTGCCTCGAATTGAGGACTGTATTGATCAAGTGGGAAACTCTAAATTTGTTAGTAAGTTTGATTTACTAAAAGGTTACTGGCAAGTGCCTTTAACTGAAAGAGCTCAAGAAATTTCTGCTTTTATTATACCGTCTGGATTATTTTCGTACAACGTTATGAGTTTCGGGTTGCGTAATGCTCCCGCAACTTTCCAGCGTTTAATGAATCGAGTTATTTGTGGTTTAAAGGGTTGCGCTGTGTACTTAGATGACGTCGTTGTGTATAGTCGAACTTGGGAAGAACATATTGTTCAAATTAGAGCACTATTTGATCGATTTGTGGAGGCGAATTTGACCGTTAATTTGTTAAAATGTGAGTTCGCCAAGGCCACAGTAGTCTACTTGGGGAAAGTGGTGGGGCAAGGCCAAGTGCGCCCTGTCCGCGCGAAAGTAGAAACGATTGATAACTACCCAACACCTGCCACCAAGAAAGAACTTATGCGATTTCTTGGAATGGTAGGGTTTTATCGTTGTTTTTGCAGGAATTTTTCTACAGTGGTGGCTCCCCTGACAAATTTATTGCGGGGAGGAGTAGACTTTTGTTGGACGTCTGGTTGTCAGCAAGCCTTTGAAAAGGTAAAATTGCTTCTTACAGAGGATCCTGTTTTGAAAGCGCCAAAGTTTGACCAAGCATTTCGGTTGCAAGTGGATGCCAGCAATGTGGGTGCTGGTGCCGTTCTGTTACAGACTTATGAGGATGGAATTGATCATCCAGTTGGATTCTTTTCTAAAAAGTTCAATCCTTATCAACTTAATTACTCTGTGATAGAAAAGGAGGCGCTTGCTCTGATCTGGGCTTTGCAACATTTTGAGGTGTATGTGGGTTCGTCTGAGGGACCTCTGGTAGTTTTTACTGATCACAACCCTTTAGTTTTTCTTCATTCGTTGCAGAACCCAAACCAGAGGTTAATGAGGTGGTGCTTATTTTTACAGGGATACCTGTTAGATATCCGCCATATTAAAGGCTCAGAGAATACAACTGCTGATGCCTTATCTCGTATTTATATCGTCTAGTGTTATGGGATTTCTTCTATTTTCCTGTCTCTGTTCTTTTCTTGATTTGCTTCCTAGGCGCCGTGGTTGCTGAAAGGACTTGGAGATATAACAAGACTGGGGAAAATTTGGAGTTGGACCAAGTTCGCTTACTTGGACTGTTTGAATTTAGAAGTGGTGGGGTTTTGGTTTGGGTTTTGGAAGTGTTCTAAAACTCTTTGCTCTTCTTTTTAGGGGGAGTGTGTGACGAGTCTCTACTCTTCCCCGCTATGGCCGGTTGGTGGGTGTGGCTAGGAGACTCATCAAGGGAACGATGTCCACCTGTTCATCCCTCTATAAAAGTTTAGGCTGGCTAGTGTTGAGAGAGAGGTCTTTCTCCGCGTTACTTTGAGTTGGCTCGGGTTTGTTTTGGGGTTAAACTTGCTTTTGTTATTTGGTTTAGTATTTCGTTTTCTGTGATTGATACCTTTACATTCATGCACCTAACAGACATTACAGATGACCATGTTTTCTTGCTTATATTTTTTCTATTTATGTTAATAAATCTTTATTTTTGCAAACCAATCACTATGTCCTCCATTTCATTTGCCACGGCTTCGAGCCGGTCGTGACAAATGCATAAAAGTGCATCTGTCCATCATAAAAGTGCATCTATCTATCATAAAAGCATAAAAGTGCATCTGTCCATCATAAAAGTGCATCTATCTATCATAAAAGTGCATCTATCCATCATAAAAGCATAAAAGTGCATCTGTCCATCATAAAAGTACATCTATCCATCATAAAAGCATAAAAGTGCATCTGTCCATCATAAAAGTGCATCTATCTATCATAAAAGTGCATCTATCCATCATAAAAGCATAAAAGTGCATCTGTCCATCATAAAAGTGCATCTATCCATCATAAAAGTACATCTATCATAAAAGTGAATCTATCCATCATAAAAGCATAAAAGTGCATCTATCTATCATAAAAGTGCATTTATCCATCATAAAAGCATAAAAGTGCATCTGTCCATCATAAAAGTGCATCTATCCATCATAAAAGTGCATCTATCATAAAAGTGCATCTATCCATTATAAAAGTGCATCTGTCCATCATAAAAGTGCATCTATCCATCATAAAAGCATAAAAGTGCATGTATCTATCATAAAAGTGCATCTATCCATCATAAAAGTGCATCTATCTATCATAAAAGTGCATCTGTCCATCATAAAAGTGCATCTATCCATCATAAAAGTGCATCTGTCCATCATAAAAGTGCATCTGTCCATCATAAAAGTGCATCTATCCATCATAAAAGTGCATCTGTCCATCATAAAAGTGCATCTGTCCATCATAAAAGTGCATCTATCCATCATAAAAGTGCATCTGTCCATCATAAAAGCATAAAAGTGCATCTATCCATCATAAAAGCGTAAAAGTGCATCTATCTATCATAAAAGTGCATCTATCCATCATAAAAGTGCATCTGTCCATCATAAAAGTGCATCTATCCATCATAAAAGTGCATCTGTCTATCATAAAAGCATAAAAGTGCACCTATCATAAAAGTGCATCTATCCATCATAAAAGTGCATCTATCCATCATAAAAGTGCATCTGTCCATCATAAAAGCATAAAAGTGCACCTGTCATAAAAGTGCATCTGTCCATCATAAAAGTGCATCTGTCCATCATAAAAGCATAAAAGTGCATCTATCCATCATAAAAGCGTAAAAGTGCATCTATCCATCATAAAAGTACATCTGTCCATCATAAAAGTGCATCTATCCATCATAAAAGTGCATCTATCCATCATAAAAGTGCATCTGTCCATCATAAAAGTGCATCTGTCCATCATAAAAGCATAAAAGTGCATCTATCCATCATAAAAGTGCATCCATCCATCATAAAAGTGCATCTCTCCATCATAAAAGTTATAAATAATAGAGGCCTTCTGAAGCGAAACGATGAGTTTATGTAAGAAAAATAGAAAAATATTCATATTTAACATTTAAATTCTTCATGGGCTAATCATAATCATGGGCTAATTTTCATTTTTGGGTAAACTTTCCCTTCAAGTCCTTGACCTGCCGCCACCTACTGGCAGTTTTAGTTCAATATTTAAAAGTATAACTTTGTTTTTACCATCACTGCATATTTCTCTATTGAACACTTTTTATTTAAAACATTATTTATTTTATAAAGTTATCCATAATGGTAAAAAAATGCACTGGAAAATTAATTTAGGGGGCAAATATTGTTCCTTAATGTAAAAGGTGTGACGGCAGTGTAAGAGTAAGTGGAGTGCGACACCGTTAGTGACCCACAGCTCCCAGTTTCAGAAGATCTCAACATGTCTCAAACTCGGCTCAGATCTGCTGAGATGCGGCTCGGACTCGGCTCAGATCTGCTGAGATGCGGCTCGGACTCGGCTCAGATCTGCTGAGATGCGGCTCGGACTCGGCTCAGATCTGCTGAGATGCGGCTCGGACTCGGCTCAGATCTGCTGAGATGCGGCTCGGACTCGGCTCAGATCTGCTGAGATGCGGCTCGGACTCGGCTCAGATCTGCTGAGATGCGGCTCAGACACGGCTCAGATCTGCTGAGATGCGGCTCGGACTCGGCTCAGATCTGCTGAGATGCGGCTCGGACTCGGCTCAGATCTGCTGAGATGCGGCTCAGACACGGCTCAGATCTGCGGCACAGATCTGCTGAGATGCGGCTCAGACTCGGCTCAGATCTGCTGAGATGCGGCTCAGACTCGGCTCAGATCTGCTGAGATGCGGCTCAGACTCGGCTCAGATCTGCTGAGATGCGGCTCAGACTCGGCTCAGATCTGCTGAGATGCGGCTCAAACTCGGCTCAGATCTGCTGAGATGCGGCTCAAACTCGGCTCAGATCTGCTGAGATGCGGAGGTCTCGATCTCTGATCTCTCGCTCCTTCTCACGTCTGACTTACTTTAGCAGAATGTTCTGATCCCTCAGTGACAGATGACGGAGAGCTCAGTTATATTTCCCAGGTTATGAATCACAGCACGTTTCTCTGGGTTTGACCAGTTTCACACACTTTGATGAAGCATTTCTGCACTATTTAACTTCATTAATCGAGTAAATGTGTGTCATATTTCCCTGGCACTGGATTGTTCTCAAGGAAAACAAACAGACTGACTTGTATACGATGACATATTGCAGTAATTGTTACAGTGAAAGCTTACAAGTAAAATTTCATTATGAATGGAGGTTTGTTTAATTCTATTAGCGGTCTGTTCTATTCTATTCATCTGTAGAGCACACCAGGACTCCATTTAATAAAATACAAAGACATGTAGAGGCAAAAACAATGGTATTTTTTTTTAAATCACCAATCCATTTTTAGGTTTTAGAATTTTATATACCAAACTTTGTATATGTTATGAAAACTATGTTATGAAAGATATAACAGAATTATTAGATATACCATTTTGCTTTATGCAATATGTGTGTAAAATGGCCATAAGTGGGTTTTTCCATTTTATACAATATATCTATACATTGTATCTAATTAGCATATTAATGTGTTTTTGGGGCAACATGTAATGAAAAAAGAAGCGTAATAATGGGAGAGATTTTCGTGATATCTAATATTTTATATAGGAATATTGAAATATAATTTCTTTCCCTATTCACTTGTGTCTCCCAGAATGCCTGATAAACATGCTTTGAGTCCCGGTGTCTACAGTGGATGTACATGTATGAAATCAATATCTTGTTTCATAACAGAAAGTCATATTTTGATTTGAAACCCTGTTTGTTCCCATGTAAACGATGTTTATTTATGACAAACAATTCAAAAATGTGTCAGATTTAAATGATACGTACAAAACATTCTCATATTTCCATAAGAGTGTTAAATTTGATCACTAAATTAATGTCAGTCATTTTTAAAGGAGAGGCAGTTGTCATTGTGAAACTTCCTACATTTGGTCTCTCTGAATAGCCCTGAATGTTCTCTTTACAGTCTTAAAACGGTGACTGTATGATATCAGAGGAACTCGCTGAAATATAATGACCACTACAGAGGACAAAAGTCTATTCCCGGGTCATATAATGCAGACACACCACTGTTTCTTCGGCAGTCACTGATGGATGAAGCTCTTGAATCTGAATATTAGTCCTGATATCATATAAACTGCGCTGATATAAAGAATAAAGGCCCGTGCGATATAAAGCAAGAATCACTGCGGATCACTGTGTTCACGCGCATTCTCACCTGCACGCGCTCTCCGCGCCGTCGGTCCAGCTCATCGTCAAACACCGGGCCGGTACCGATCATTCCTCCATCTGTCGGTGTGTCGTTATTCCCGTTATTCCTCAGGGCAGAACCGACCACAAAGGTGATGCTCGTTCGGCATTCTGTGCGCGTGCACGAGGACAGATGCTGCGCGCGCCCGCTTGGTTCTGTGTGTCTGTCCTACATGCACGAGCCCGAATGAATCTTCCTCTGGTTACATTTGACCCACATCAGCCGAACCTCAGCCGAATCGGAGCCGAGAGAAGGCTTCAGAGCATCAGCTGTAGTGCGCATGCGCATCTCGGCACTGATCAACGTGATTAAGATCCTTTACATTCACTCGCCGTTTTGATTTTTAGCCACAAACAGCGATTTCTGGTCGGTGAAATAATCGAGCAGAACTAGAAACATTTATATTTACTATAGAAATTGCCATGACTTTTCAGGCTTACACATTTCTCTAGTATTTATCCAGGTTTTCTACCTTATCATGATCTATAGTCACAAATAATGTGCGGAGAGTCTGACTGTTCTTAAAACAATGATGCTGTTCTACAACTGAAACAAACAAACAAAAACATGATGTTAATCCTCACTTCAGATTCTAACTATTTACCCTTTGGTTAATTTGAGTGAATTTGATCGAACTGGTCACATGATCAACACAGGAAGTTGAACTGGAAGGACAGGAAGAGGAGTTTACTAAATTCAACACAGTCAATTCAAACTTTGATTTGATTATATAGCCTAATATTAAGTAAATTCACACATTCATTGAACGTTTATTTATTAAATAGCCTATAATGAAATATATAAATAGCATGCTTATTTACAGGTATCAATCATTGCTTAAATCACTGAATATCATGTCATGTTTTTGGAAATACTTCATATGTTCATTAATATTTGAAAAGATGAAATGTATCGGCACACAACTGAATCTCGATGAATTTCACTCTGTTTTAATTCTCCCTCCTTAAATTCGATTCAAGTACATTCCTGCATCCAGTCTGGAACATCACTGCAAACTCCAGACACATTCAGGGTCAGGGTCAGGGTCAGGGTAAGGGCAAGGGTCAGGGTACGGGGTCAGGGTCAGGGTACGGGGTCAGGGTCAGGGTAAGGGTAAGGGTCAGGGTCAGGGTAAGGGTCAGGGTCAGGGTAAGGGTCAGGGTAAGGGTCAGGGTCAGGGTCAGGGTCAGGGTAAGGGTCAGGGTAAGGGTCAGGGTAAGGGTCAGGGTCAGGGTAAGGGTCAGGGTCAGGGTAAGGGTCAGGGTCAGGGTAAGGTTAAGGGTCAGGTTAAGGGTCAGGGTCAGGGTAAGGGTAAGGGTAGGGGCGCCGCCAGGGATTTTGGGCCCCATGACAAAAATAATCGAATTGGGCCCCCTCTGTGCAGATGTTGTCAAGACATCTCTAGGACCTAACTGTCCCATCAAAAGCTTTACGTAACTCTAATCAAAGGCTTGCAGCTGTCTTGCTTCTTGTAGTTCAATACTAGTACTAGCACAATATTTACTGGCAATTTGTAAATGCAAGTCTGCATACAGTATGCAGTTCATTATTTAATGCTAGATTAAAAGCCACCATAAAAATGTCCTTAAGGCGATCCTTTACAGTCTCAATGTATTTTATTGTAAAATTAATGACATATTAAGTGTGTGTGTATTTATATATATATATATATATATATATATATATATATATATATATATATATATATATTGACTTTTTAATAAAAAAAATTAACATCATTATCTCAAATCAATGAAAACATAAGATTTTTTTTTTTACTTAACTGCACAAATATGCCAACAACAAAATAATGTCTGTAACTTACATGCAGGTTGTCAAGTCAAGTCAAGTCAAGTCAACTTTATTTATAGCGCTTTTCACAATACAGATTGTATCAAAGCAGCTTCACAGTATTAAATAAAATAGTACATCAGTGTTTGTTTCTGGTGTAAAACATCCACGTTTGGTAATGCAGATCAATAGCACTGTTGAATCGATTAATCAAATTAAGTATCCCCAACTGAGCAAGCCAAAGGCAACAGTGGCAAGGAACCGAAAAACTCCATCAGGTGACCTAATGGAGAAAAAAAACCTTGGGAGAACCCAGGCTCAGTCGGGGGCCAGTTCTCCTCTGGCGTTTATGAACTAAAGACCGGATTAAACTGTAAGATTAAAAATGTTATATAAATGCCTGGCTGAAGAGAAGCGTCTTTAGTCTAGTTTTAAACTAAAGGTTGTGGTAAGCTACTCATTGTTTCTAACTTCATCCAGTACATACAGGAGGTTGTTTTTATATTTTATGTGATAATAATGGTCATTATGTGAGAAAATAATTTGTGTTTGATTTCTGTCATTAATAAATATTTCATTTTCTTTTTTGTTATGGTAAAAAGCAAGAGACAGAGAACCCCACACAGACTACCTGGAATGATGCCAAGTCATTATCACAATGTTGCTCACCTTCTTCACTGGGACAGGGAGGGGTAGTTATGGGGAGACTGGGGTGCTGCTGACTAGTTTTTTGTTAAATCTGCTAAAAGGGGCATGGACAATGATTTAATATGAATATCTTGCTAAACGTTTCCCTGCACTGATGAAATGTATGATAACACTAGCCTGCAGCTAGCTAACGTTAGCTTATTTCACAATGGACAACAGATTAATACCACTCACAGACTAAAACTTAACGTTACCCACCTTTCTTGGTGAAAAACTGGGTTACAGATTGACACCCTTTCTTTTGTCTTTCCTCTCTCTCCTTTTCTGAAACCCAGATTTTCTTTTACTATTCAACATTGTGGTCTCCGTGTTTCTTGCGCATTGATTGACTGGCTGAAACTAAAACACCGCTAAACACCTTTGATGAGCGCGCTAAGGCAGGACCAAACCATTTCTTGCAGATACAGGGGGGTGGTCGGTCAAAATGGATGTTTACTTTTTGGTCAATGGGGATATTTAACTTTTATTGCCAAAATAAGTTAAATCAAAGACATCATTCATTTTATTATTATTTGTAATATACTCAATGACGATGGTTTATATAGTGTATAATATAATAAAACAATTAAATAATTGTTTTCCTATTTGTTGGGGCCCCTGTCAGTCAGGGGCCCTTGGAATTGTCCTAACTTTTCCCCCCTATACGGCGCCCCTGGGTAAGGGTCAGGGTCAGGGTCAGGGTCAGGGCCATTTCTAACCCGGTTCTGCTGGCCTGGTTTCGTTATCGATGTGATGCTCGAATCCAGAGTCACTCTTAAACTTCACAAAATCAAAGCTCACCGTGACTTTTTCTTATTTTTTCATGGGGAGTAAAACTGTTACACATTCTTTTAAACATATTGATTTGAATAAAATATTTGAATCAAATGTATATTTTTATTGTTTTAATCATCAGAGAACAGACCCAGACAGCAACACAGCGGCTGCGTTTACATGCACAACTTCTGTTTCAATCGGACTGAATTAATTCCGATGAATCTGAACGTAGTGTTGCGCTGAACATGTGATCGGGTTGGTGTGTGTGTTTATACGTCACAAGCTTCGAAATCGGAATATATTTTTTGCGCACACGAATATACAGAGTTTCCTGATGTTAGCGCATAATAAATATTCTCCTACATTGGTTCTTTATTTGTTTTAAACTAGCAGACTTAATATGTATCCATGTCTGGTCATGAGCGATGAGCCGTTGTGCCGCTGCTTATGCCCAGAACCAGTGGTGTGTGTGTGAGCGTCTGAAGCAGCACTGGAGGGCCGTCGTCCTGCTCCACTTCACACACGCAGGGAAAGGAGGATTATAGGAGGACGAGACACTCGTTTATACCACACTTTATTCAACAGGAGGAACAGCTCATTCAGCGCGTCATTACGCTATTCCTACATCATTGCACATGCGCAGTCTTTCAGTTTCGGTTTTCAATCCGATCAAGTGTTCACATGTTCTCTCGATCGGATTAGAAAAGGAATAAACCGCCCCTTTCAATCCGATCGAAATCTCATTGGGCTCAATCAGGTCGATGAAGGTGTTTTACATGAAGGCTTTTCAGTGCGACTGAGCCGTCAATACATTACTAACGGACTATTTGGTTCCATGTAAACGTAGCCAGTGTCGGCTGAGATCCGGCCCAGATCGGGTACATGTGGATTCAACGCGTGGCAGATGTGGGCCAGATCTGGGCCGACTCTATAATGCTGTCTGGGGATCTTCTTGTTTTAAAACACCTGAATCAGCTGGTCAGGAGAGATGTGGGTCTCCAGAACCAGAGTCCATGAAAACCACTGTTGCAAAGGATCCTGGGAAGGTGCAGTACTGGCGGAGACCAGCAGGGCGTCCCGACAGCTCCACTAAACCTGCGCAGAACCCATAAGTGTAATAAATCCCGTGAGCATCTCCCGCTGCTTCGGACTCTACACGTTCTTCCCGAAGGCGACCCGCGGGCCGGTCCGGGGCGCTCTGGGCTCGGTGCCGTCAGAGATGACCCAGATGGCCGGAGTGAGGCGGCCTCCCTCCATCAGCACGCGGATCTCCTCTGCGCGGGCCATCTCCTCCAGCTCCGGGCTGCTCTCCGGACACCAGTCCACCATGAACTTGTCTTTGTTCTCGCACAGGTTGATCTGCTCCTCCTCCGGCTGAGGCCCGAACAGGCAGTCTGAGGAGACAAACCAGAACAGCTGACCTCTGACCCCGGACAGGAGCCGGGACAGCTGACCTCTGACCCCGACCAGGAGCCGGGACAGCTGACCTCTGACCCCGACCAGGAGCCGGGACAGCTGACCTCTGACCCCGGACAGGAGCCGGGACAGCTGACCTCTGACCCCGACCAGGAGCCGGGACAGCTGACCTCTGACCCCGACCAGGAGTCGGGACAGCTGACCTCTGACCCCGGACAGGAGTCGGGACAGCTGACCTCTGACCCCGGACAGGAGCCGGGACAAGCTGACCTCTGACCCCGACCAGGAGCCGGGACAGCTGACCTCTGACCCCGGACAGGAGCCGGGACAGCTGACCTCTGACCCCGACCAGGAGCCGGGACAGCTGACCTCTGACCCCGACCAGGAGTCGGGACAGCTGACCTCTGACCCCGACCAGGAGCCGGGACAGCTGACCTCTGACCCCGACCAGGAGTCGGGACAGCTGACCTCTGACCCCGGACAGGAGCCGGGACAGCTGACCTCTGACCCCGACCAGGAGCCGGGACAGCTGACCTCTGACCCCGACCAGGAGTCGGGACAGCTGACCTCTGACCCCGGACAGGAGCCGGGACAAGCTGACCTCTGACCCCGACCAGGAGTCGGGACAGCTGACCTCTGACCCCGGACAGGAGCCGGGACAGCTGACCTCTGACCCCGACCAGGAGCCGGAACAACTGACCTCTGACCCCGGCCAGAAGCCGGGACAGCTGACCTCGGACCCCGACCAGGAGCCGAGACAAGCTGACCTCTGACCCCGACCAGGAATCGGGACAGCTGACCTCTGACCCCGGACAGGAGCCGGGACAGCTGACCTCTGACCCCGGACAGGAGCCAGAACAACTGACCTCTGACCCCGGCCAGGAGATGGAGAGGGTTTCTGATCATAAACTTGTATAGTGGTGAACAGAAACTACAACAGATATAGTTTTTGCTCCCATTTCTATAAGAGGGTAACAATATTGATTGCAGAAATGACAGGAAACAGGGACAGGAAATTGCTGGTAAATTTCACAAACAATAAGAAAGAAACTGCATGAAGGGGAACACACGTTTATTCTGCTGACCGTACATGACACAGAATCTCATCTCTGCACTTCTGATGAAAGCTACGCTATATTTAATTAGTCATTTTGTCACACTTATGTTCAGTTAGTGTTGTTATCATGGACTTTTAGTTTGTATTCTGGTTTCTGTGTTCCTTTGTTTGAATTTTTTTGCTTTCATTAATCCATTAATCTTCAAAAATCAATTTTTAAAAGTTTCTTAAATTCTTAAATTATGAAAATATAAAAAATTAGATTAGCGTTGTTGATAACTGTGTAAACTACCCTTCTGGTTTCTGTGTTCCTTTGTTTGAATTTTTTTGCTTTCATTAATCCATTAATCTTCAAAAATCAATTTTTAAAAGTTTCTTAAATTCTTAAATTATGAAAATATAAAAAATTAGATTAGCGTTGTTGATAACTGTGTAAACTACCCTTCAGACAAAAGAACCAGTCACTGGCTTCATCAGATCAAATCGTTGAGCTATGTTTACAGCATGTTCCCTACAGTATAGGGTTAGGGTTAGTCTGTGCTATGACCAATACCTCCTGAAACGCCTCTTATTCTAGGAAGCGTGTCAGTAATGGATCAGGAGTACAGATGTGAGCGCTCACCGGCCAGGTCGTGCAGCAGGTCCTTCATGAGGTGTCCGATGATGGCGTAGAGCGTCGTCACTATCACGATGGAAGCGAGGATGATGTAGAAGACGTGAATGGGCAGATGAATGGCGTCTCGAGCGGGGGGGATGTAAGTCTTGAAGAAGACCTCCTCCTGGTCTGCGGGGGGCAGCAGAGGCGCCTCGCTCGGGACCGACATCACCCTCGAACGGCCAAAACTTCATCAAGGAGTTCAGCACATCTCAGTGTTTAAAGTCCACCTGTGGTCAATAATTGTATCCCTTAAAACACATTTTTAATCACCAAAATTAAATTTTTAAACGTTTTTTCCTGTGAAAAAAATATCTTGAATGTAACTCGACACCCTTGCGTCATTTAGCATGCGCGGTTCTATGAATATGCAAATGAGCCCCGCCTCCACTCACTCACTCAGCTCAGAGATCCACTGGTTGACGATCACACGTTGATCTGATTGGTTACAAGGTAGTTTGTGACGTCAGAAACACCAGCGATTTCAAAGCGTGTTTTTGAGACTATCTTTGGTTCACTGCAGTTTTAAGGAGGAAATACTCAGCAATGCTGTCGACTTATGAACTTACACATGGTTTGTCTTAAAGCAGATTAAACACACCACATAGACACATAAACAACATTAAAAGCTGGATTTCACCACAGGGGGACTTTAGAGGATTTCTTACAAGTCATGATATATCTTGATAGTTTCACAGCACACATATTCAATGAGCTCAAAAGACTTGCTTTTATAACATCTATTTATAGAGGTTTTTTCCCTACTTTAAATGTACAGACAGACACGTCAAACACAGGATCGCTGTGAAAGTGTGGAGCTGATACTCACAGGCCCGGATGAAGCTCAGGCTGTGTCTCTCCTCGAGATCTTCAGTAATGAGTGAATCATGAAGACCCGAGAGTCGATGGACACGCGTGTGCTGCGCTGTGATTGGCTGAGACTGTCAAGGTCAAAGGCTTTATCAGCAGATATTATCCAGCTTTGACACGGATTACAGACTGTAGTTAATCATGAGCTGAGAGCAGGCAAACACAGAACCTGACTTTATTAATAACAGATATAACATGTGTAAAACGTAATGCAACAATGCAAACTCTCTGAACAGCGGCTCGATGAATCCAGTGACGGTAAAGATGGTCCATTAGTTGGTCACTGATGCCGGATTAGATTCTCTCGACAGTGTTTTCCTGCTGATGTAAAGCTTCAGTTTCAACTTTTATTTATTTATATAGCACATTTAATAGAAACATTGTTGCCCAAAGTGCTTCACAGTTATAACTAAAAACAATAAAACATTCATATAAAAACATTTACCAAGCCTAGCAAATGAAGGCATGACCACACACTCTGAGACACACACCCTCACACGACTGCATAGTGAGATCAGTGTAGAGAGAAAGAAAACTAAATAAAAATAAGTTATTACTAAAATGTACCGAATACCCTTAACTAAAAGCTAAGTTCAAAAGATATGTTTTTAACTGAGACTTAAAAATGTCTATAGTTGGAGCTTGCCGGATATGAAGGGAAGACTGTTCCACAACTGGAAAAGCTCGGCTGTTCGTTGATCTTAATGTCCTACCTGATGTGTAAGATCCTAAAAGGTCAGCAATGTAATTTGGGGACATGTTATGCAGTGCTTTAAAAAACATTAATGAAATCTTATTATCGACCCTGTCCTAAACCGGCAGTCATGAAGAGAGGATATACTGGAGTAATGCGGTCCCTTTAGTGCCAGTCTGAAGCCTTTTTTCACACCAATTTTACGGCAATTGGCCGTTCGCAAAAGCTAACCCTAACCCTAACCCTAACACTAACCCTAACCCTAACAGTGGAAACATAAAAATAAATACTACGCCATTTTATTCATACAGGACATCATTAAAACTGCAAAGTGTTGTCAGAGTAACTTACTTAAACTACTTATTGATAATTGATATGCTAAGTTAGCTCGCTAGCTTTACTTACAGCAGACATATGTATGCTTATTAATCTTCGAGGCATTTAGCTGCGAGTGAGGTCTCTCACACTGCTTAATCCATTGTCGGCATCTTTCCGCTTGGGTCTTGGGTTTTGGAAAGGCAAAAAAACGACCCCTCCCTCTAAACTTTTGGGGTACCTGGTGTCAGACTTGCAGGTGCCATAGGCGCATCGTTTCACCATGTGCTGAAATCGCAATGTTTGACAGAGGTCCTACTCCTTAGTTACAGTTGCTGAGCTAGGATTGGACGAGGACCGTTCGAGGGCGGGGTTTTTGATTATTACACCAAGATTTCTCAAACTATCTTTCACTATCATTTCTAATGGAGCAAGAGTACTGGCTATCTTCTCTTTGAGTTTTGGTGGACCAAATATTATAATTTCAGACTTTTCTTCATTAGGTTGAAGAAAGTTTTTAGAAAGCCAAACTTTCCAACAAGGACTAGAGGGACTGCTCGTTCCCGACTTTGAGAGGTCGATAAATCTGTGCCATCTCCATACATCTGATTGGAAGTGTCATAGCGACGACTAATAGAACCCACAGGACACATGTACAAAGAAAACAATGTAGGACTTAAGATCGAGCCTTGAGGGACACCATGATGTCGGGTGGCCACAGAGGATGAAGCATTTGCTGTAATGCATTGATGTATTGATGACGTAGGGTTCATTTGTAATACCACAAACAATCCGATCCCTTATCAGTGACTCAGAGTTCTCCAAATTCACAATCAAGTCGAGTCTCCTTCATTTATACAGCGCTTTTAACAATATAGATGTTTCACAGCAGCTTTACAGTGATAACAGGAGATTACAGTAACAGAGATTGTTTGGGCTTTACAGCAGATCTAGAATAAAGTTATTGTCCAGATAAAGTTAGTTTTGATTGATTCACTTCCGTTGTAAAGATTAGTTATTAACTTAGGGGCCGCTAACACACACCGCTCTCACAGAAACCCTTAACGCGCTCCGGCCGCTCACTCACACGACAGTGTTTGGGGCTCGAGAACGGAAACCATGAAATAGTTTCCGATCTCTACACAAGCTTTAAAAACGCAAACCTGTGAGAACGCTGATGGCACACATGCGTATTACGAGTTCAGTCTATAGGTGTGTGTGTTTGAATATGTGTGCGCAGACGTGTAGTCCTTCCCTACAAACCAACCCTCAACATACTACTTGTCTGGCCTTAAAATTAATAATACAGAATTTTTTATCGTCCCACGTAGCCACGCGAACCGGAAGTATTTTGATAATGTTTTATGTGTAGAGAGGTGAGGGGGGAGGGGGGGGGCTTCACAGGGGAGAGACTAGTGACATTTCAGGACTGCGCTGTCCTTCATCAGATCTGGAGTGTGTGTGTGTGTGTGTGTGTGTGTGTTTGTGTGTGTGTCCAGGCGCAGGTCCTTCATCAGATCTGGAGTGTGTGTGTGTGTGTGTGTGTGTGTGTGTTTGTGTGTGTGTCCAGGCGCAGGTCCTTCATCAGATCTGGAGTGTGTGTGTGTGTGTGTGTGTGTGTGTGTGTGTGTGTGTGTGTGTTTGTGTGTGTGTCCAGGCGCAGGTCCTTCATCAGATCTGGAGTGTGTGTGTGTGTGTGTGTGTGTATGTCCAGGCGCAGGTCCTTCATCAGATCTGGAGTGTGTGTGTGTGTGTGTGTGTGTGTCCAGGCGCAGGTCCTTCATCAGATCTGGAGTGTGTGTTTGTGTGTGTGTCCAGGCGCAGGTCCTTCATCAGATCTGGAGTGTGTGTGTGTGTGTGTGTGTGTGTGTGTGTGTGTTGTGTGTGTGTCCAGGCGCAGGTCCTTCATCAGATCTGGAGTGTGTGTGTGTGTGTGTGTGTGTGTGTGTGTGTGTGTGTGTGTATCCAGGCGCAGGTCCTTCATCAGATCTGGAGTGTGTGTGTGTGTGTGTGTGTGTGTGTGTGTGTGTGTGTGTGTCCAGGCGCAGGTCCTTCATCAGATCTGGAGTGTGTGTGTGTGTGTGTGTGTGTGTGTGTGTGTGTGTCCAGGCGCAGGTCCTTCATCAGAT
>NC_138229.1:175000-297500 GCF_964197995.2 Scardinius erythrophthalmus
TGCCGTGTGGAAGACGAGAACGAGACCGAGACCATACAGGACAGCACAGAGCAATAAAGGTTTAAAGTTTTCTAATAACAAACAATCTCTGCCTGGATTACAGGAGCCGCAGATTAACCCTGTTTCATTCAAATCCTGAATCCAGCGGACAGAACATTCCCAAGATTATGAAAAAAACCTCTAGAGATTCCCATCTAATCCACCCGAGAGAGAGAGAGAGGGGGGGTGGAGAGAGAGAGAGAGAAGGGGGGATAGAGAGAGAGAGAGAGAGAGAGAGAGAAGGGGAGAGAGAGAGAGAGGGGGGATAGAGAGGGGGGGTGGAGAGAGAGAGAGAGAAGGGGGGGTGGAGAGAGAGAGAGAGAAGGGGGGATAGAGAGAGAGAGAGAGAGAAGGGGATAGAGAGAGAGAGAAGGGGGATAGAGAGAGAGAGAGAGAGAGAGAGAGAGAAGGGGAGAGAGAGAGAGAGAGAGAGAGAGGGATAGAGAGGGGGGTGGAGAGAGAGAGAGAGAAGGGGGATAGAGAGAGAGAGAGAGAGAGAAGGGGAGAGAGAGAGAGGGGGGGGATAGAGAGAGAGAGAAGGGGGATAGAGAGAGAGAGAGAGAGAGAGAGAGAAGGGGAGAGGGAGTGGGGGGTGGAGAGAGAGAGAGAGGGGGGGATAGAGAGAGAGAGAGAGAGAGAGGGGGGGGTGGAGAGAGAGAGGGGGGGGATGGAGAGAGAGAGAGAGAAGGGGGGATAGAGAGAGAGAGAGAGAGAGAGAGAGAGAGAGAGAGAAGGGGAGAGAGAGAGAGAGGGGGGATAGAGAGGGGGGTGGAGAGAGAGAGAGAGAGAAGGGGGGATAGAGAGAGAGAGAGAGAGAGAGAGAGAGAGATAGAGAAGGGGATAGAGAGAGAGGGGGGGATAGAGAGAGAGAGAAGGGGGATAGAGAGAGAGAGAGAGAGAGAGAGAGAGAGAAGGGGAGAGGGAGGGGGGTGGAGAGAGAGAGAGACAGAGGGGGGGATAGAGAGAGAGAGAGAGAAGGGGAGAGAGAGGGGGGGGGTGGAGCGAGAGAGAGAGGGGGGGATGGAGAGAGAGAGAGAGAGAGAGAGAGAGAGAGAGAGAGAGAGAGAGAGAGAGAGAGAGAGAGAAAAATGGGAAGAATGACCCTAACCCGTCACACACTTCACCTACGTCACACCTGTCATACAAGTAAGTAAGTAAACTTTATTTATATAGCACCTATCACAGATAAAATCACAAAGTGCTTTACATGTAGCAAGTTAACATTTCTAACAATTAAGAAGCATCATACAAAACATAAACATAATAGCTCAGTCAACTAAAGCTTGTCTGAATAGAAGTGTCCTCTGCTGTTTTTTAAAGGAATCAACCGAATCGGTCACACGCAGCGACACTGGCAGGGCATTCCACAGTTTGGGAGCAACTGCTTGAAAGGAGCGGTCTCCCCGAGATTTAAGGCGGGTTGGGTTTAGGGGACAATCAGGAGATTTTGACCATTGCAGTGCGGAAGGAAGAGTAAGGGGTCAACATGTCTGTGATATATTGGGGGGTCTGTCCATGAAGTGGACCAATTCTAACCCTTGCTGGAAGCCAGTGGAGAGTAAATAAAATCTTCTGTTGGTTCCTGGTAATAGCCTGGCTGCTGCGTTTTGCACCAATTGGAGACGGCTCAGAGAAACTTTGTTAAAACAAGTAAAAAGAGAATTACAATAATCTAACCGTGAAGAAATAAAAGCATGAATGATCATCTCCATGGTAGCTTTGGGCAGAATTGTTCTCAGTTCAGAGATATTCCTCAAATGATAAAAACAGTTTCTGACTAACTGTCTAGAATGACCATCCAGAGACATCGACTGGTCGAACTAAACACCAAGGTTTCCCAACTGGACGGATGAGTCCAAGGAACAGAGGTGTTGTTTATTTAGGGGTAGTGTTTGTTCTGGAGCAATGATCAAAGTTTCAGTCTTTTTGGTATTTGTTTACACACGTCACACACTTCACCTACGTCACACCCGCCACACACTTCACACCCGTCACACACTTCACCTACGTCACACACTTCACCTACGTCACACACTTCACCTACGTCACACACTTCACCTACATCACACCCGTCACACACTTCACTATGTCACACATCACACACTTCACACCCATCACACACTTCACACCCGTAACACACGTCACACACTTCACCTACATCACACCCGTCACACACTTCACTATGTCACACATCACACACTTCACACCCATCACACACTTCACACCCATCACACACTTCACACCCGTAACACACGTCACAAACTTCACCTACCTCACACACGTCACACCCGTCACACACTTCACCTACGTCACACACTTCACACCCGTCACACACTTCACACCCGTCACACACTTCACCTACGTCACCTACGTCACACCAGTCACACACTTCACCTACGTCACACACTTCACACCCGTCACACACTTCACCTACGTCACACACTTCACACCCGTCACACACTTCACAAACTTCACACACTTCACACCCGTCACACACTTCACACCCGTCACACACTTCACACACTTCACACCCGTCAATCACTTCACACCCGTCACACACTTCACACCCGTGACCCGACACACACTTCACACCCGTCACACACTTCACACCCGTCACACACGTCACACAATTCACACCCGTCACACACTTCACACCCGTCACACACGTCACACAATTCACACCCGTCACACACTTCACCTACGTCACACACTTCACACTCGTCACACACTTCACACCCGTCACACACTTCACCTACGTCACACACTTCACACCCGTCACACACGTCACACTCTTCACACCCGTCACACACTTCACCTACGTCACACACTTCACACACTTCACACACGTCACACACTTCACCTACGTCACACACTTCACACACTTCACACACGTCACACACTTCACCTACGTCACACACTTCACACCCGTCACACACTTCACCTACGTCACACACGTCACACTCTTCACACCCGTCACACACTTCACCTACGTCACACACTTCACACCCGTCACACACTTCACACCCGTCACACACTTCACCAACGTCACACCCATCACACACTTCACACCCGTCACACACTTCACCTATGTCACACACGTCACACCCGTCACACACTTCACCTACGTCACACGTCACACACTTCACCTACGTCACACACTTCACACCCGTCACACTCTTCACACCCGTCACACACTTCACCTACGTCACACACTTCACCTACGTCACACCTGTCACACACGTCACACTCTTCACACACGTCACACTCTTCACACCCGTCACACACTTCACCTACGTCACACCTGTCACACACGTCACACTCTTCACACCCGTCACACACTTCACCTACGTCACACCTGTCACACACGTCACACTCTTCACACACGTCACACTCTTCACACCCGTCACACACTTCACCTACGTCACACCCGTCACACTCTTCACACCCGTCACACACTTCACCTACCTCACACACTTCACACACGTCACACACTTCACCTACGTCACACACTTCACACCCGTCACACACTTCACCTACGTCACACACGTCACACTCTTCACACCCTTCACCTACGTCACACACGTCACACTCTTCACACCCGTCACACACTTCACCTACGTCACACACTTCACACCCGTCACACACTTCACACCCGTCACACACTTCACCAACGTCACACACTTCACCAACGTCACACCCATCACACACTTCACACCCGTCACACACTTCACCTACGTCACACACTTCACACCCGTCACACACTTCACCTACGTCACGTCACACACTTCACACCCGTCACACACTTCACCTACGTCACACACTTCACACCCGTCACACACTTCACACCCGTCACACACTTCACCTACGTCACACACTTCACACCCGTCACAGACTTCACCTACATCACACACGTCACACACTTCACCTACGTCACACGCGTCACACCCGTCACACCCGTCACACTCTTCACACCCGTCACACACTTCACCTACGTCACACACTTCACACCCGTCACACACTTCACACCCGTCACACACTTCACCAACGTCACACCCATCACACACTTCACCTACGTCACACACTTCACACCCGTTACACACTTCACCTACATCACACGTCACACACTTCACCTACGTCACACACTTCACACCCGTCACACTCTTCACCTACGTCACACCTGTCACACACGTCACACTCTTCACACACGTCACACTCTTCACACCCGTCACACTCTTCACACCGTCACACTCTTCACCTACGTCACACACTTCACACCCGTCACAGACTTCACCTACGTCACACACGTCACACACTTCACCTACGTCACACACTTCACACCCGTCACACACTTCACCTACGTCACACCCGTCACACACTTCACCTACGTCACACACGTCACACACTTCACCTACGTCACACACTTCACCTACGTCACACACTTCACACCCGTCACACACTTCACCTACGTCACACCTGTCACACCCGTCACACTCTTCACACCCGTCACTCTTCACACCCGTCACACCCTTCACACACTTCACCTACGTCACACCCGTCACACCGTCACACACGTCACATCTGTCACACCCGTCACACCCGTCACACGCTTCAACGAGAGTTCGTTAAACTTGTTAAATCATCTAAATCGACAACATGTATGTTAGACCCTATATCGACTAAGCTACTGCAAGAGATGCTTCCAAAGGTCATAGATCCTCTTAATATCATTAATTCGTCTTTGTCTCTAGGATACGTACCAAAAACTTTTAAGCTGGCTATGATTAAACCGCTTGTTAAAAAAACGCAACTTGATCCTACAGAATTAGTCAATTCCAGCCTTTTCTGTCAAAGATACTAGAAAAGGCGGTATCCTCACAACTGTGTTCCTTTTCAGAAAGAAATGATATCTGTGAGGATTTCCAGTCAGGATTTAGACCGTACCATAGTACCGAGACTGCTCTCATTAGAGTCACAAATGATTTGCTCTTATCATCCGATCGTGGTTGTGTCTCTCTATTAGTGTTACTCGATCTTAGCGCTGCATTTGACACTATCGACCACAACATTCTTTTAAATAGACTCAAATATTATGTTGGCATTAGTGGAATTGCACTAGCATGGTTTAAATCACACTAATCTGACCGTTATCAGTTTGTAGCAGTAAATGATGAGATGTCTCATCGATCACAAGTTCAGTATGGTGTACCACAAGACTCTGTTCACTCTGTACATGCTACCCTCACACACACACACACACACACTCCAGATCTGATGAAGGACCTGCGCCTGAACATGACGACAGCACAGTCCTGAAGTGTCACTAGTCTCTCCCCTGTGAAGGCATCCTTCCCTCCCTTTCCCTCTCTACAGATAAAGCGTTGTCGGGATAATTCCGGTTCGCGTGGCTACGTGGAAGTGATACAAATTCTGTATTATTAATTTTAAGGCCAGACAAGTAGTATGTTGAGGGTTGGTTTGTAGGGAAGGACTACACGTCTGCGCACACATATTCAAACACACACACCTATAGACTGAACTCGTAATACGCATGTGTGCCATCAGCGTTCTCACAGGTTTGCGTTTTTAAAGCTTGTGTAGAGATCGGAAACTATTTCATGGTTTCCGTTCTCGAGCCCCAAACACTGTCGTGTGAGTGAGCGGCCGGAGCGCGTTAAGGGTTTCTGTGAGAGCGGTGTGTGTTAGCGGCCCCTAAGTTAATAACTAATCTTTACAACGGAAGTGAATCAATCAAAACTAACTTTATCTGGACAATAACTTTATTCTAGATCTGCTGTAAAGCCTAAACAATCTCTGTTACTGTAATCTCCTGTTATCACTGTAAAGCTGCTGTGAAACATCTATATTGTTAAAAGCGCTGTATAAATGAAGATGACTTGACCCTTCATACACGTCACACGCGTCACATGCTTCACACACACGTCACACGCATCTCACGCTTTACACACTTCACACATTTCACACACACTTTACACTCTTCACACACGTATAAACACTGTAACTCAAACACAGCTCTTACCTTCATACGTGATTAACACTAAACTCCTCATGCTACTGAGCCGCTGTGGATCTCCTCTATTCTGGACACACTTCATCTGGATCTGCCACATTTAACCTCATGAGTTCGTACAGGAGAAACGTCCACTCCACGATGGTTATGGCCACGTTGAAGACCACCATGATTATCACTGCCGGATGAGGCATGCTGGTCTTCCAACACTGGTCTGTGTGTGTTCCTGCGATGTGCCATTCTGCTATAATCCACTGATGGCCTTTGAAAACATCGTCATAATCATCTCTAGAACTAATCCAAGAGTTTATCTAACAAGCCTTCAGCACAGATCCCATAATGCCCTGCTCCTGGAGTCTCCATAAACTCACCTGATCTGTCATGACTCCTCCCACAACCTAATCTGCCATGACTCCTCCCACAACCTGATCTGTCATGACTCCTCCCACAACCTGATCTGCCATGACTCCTCCCACAACCTGATCAGTCATGACTCCTCCCACAAGCTGATCAGTCATCTGAAGATCTGCCTACTGTAAACAGCAATACTGAGGCCTTTAATGGTGTTTTGAGGAGGTTTTGGGCTTCAGGTGAACTTTACATGTCACTATGAGTCAAGTGCGAGAAAAAAGACTTTACAGAACTACAACAAGAATCATAGTTGATTCCTCAGACTGGAGGATTGATGGCCTGTCAAAGCAAGTTTAGAAATGAGTGAGTCTAGAAATGGCCTCAACAAACTAAAACTTGGACTACAATCCGTAATGAAATCAGGACAGATCTGGACACAATTTGCAAAAGTTAGATCTCAATTTCAGACGAGACAGAATATCTGGAGGGCCAGTCGAGACGGCATTAAAGAGTCTGGGAGAGGAGAGGTGTCTGAAGCCCAAGAAGAAGCCAGAGAACTCTCAGTGAAAAAAGACAGAGAAAATATCCAAAATCCACCAAAACGAGGCGAATGCTCAGAGTTAGGCTCATGAGCCACTACACAGCCTTTAGCCACGTTAGTATTTAGATTAAGTAATCACACATCTATTGTATCAATCTCTTCATTTACATTATTGATTCTCTTCAAAAAAAAAAAAAAAAAATCCTTCAGAAACGTTTTGTTAGGATTATAACCCAATCAAATGCATATTCTTCATCTGCTTCTTTATTTCAGAAACGTACCATTTATGATATTAATATTTCTCAAATATGTGTTTTCATTTGTAAGATATATTCAAGTGAAGGTAACAGCATAAAGATGTATTTTAAAGTAAATTCACGGGTTCACTGCCACGTTAACAGATTTTCATCTTCCTCAATGTCTCACTTGTTGAGGTCAATATTCGATACGATTTAGGGGTAATTAATTAAGGAATGGTTTATAGCAAAAAACATTTCTTCTTTAATATTTTAGACAAGTAAACTATAATATTTTATTGCTGCCTTGCAGTTGTGTTTTGTTGTTTATGCATTTTATGTACGTTATAAGGTTTGTTTTTTGAGAACATTATTTGGGGTTTTTTGATAAATGTTGCAATTAACTTGATGCAGTCATATACTTTTATATATTAGTTATTGTAATTTAGCACTTTAATTTCATAAATATTTCCTTTTTTTCAGATGGAAGCTTTAAATAATGTCTTTTGGGTTTTGGACTTTCTTGTTTTTATTGTATATATTTTATATTTGTGCAAATAAACTAAACTATAAACTCACCAACTCATTAGAAGAGACTCCGAGGGGCCGTTTACACCAAACCGTTTTCATCTAAAACTGTGGCGTTTTTTAGCGTTTTGGTCGTTCATTTACAAGACAACCGTGTTTGGGGGCCTGAAAACACAACCTTTTGAAAATGGGTTTCAAAGCTATAGTTTTTTAAAACGATTCGTTATTGTCTCCATGCAAATGACTAAACCAGTGATGTCATGCGTGTTCAGTCTATAGGCGTGTTTACAGTGACACCGCCACCTACTGGCCTGGCAGCAGAATACAGCGATTATAATCGTGTGATGGGGTCGTTTTGACAGCACTGTCATCAGTTCACGGAAAATGCAAATAATAAATGTTTCCGTTTTGAGCAGATTGTTGTCGTGCCCTTCGATGTCTCCCTCATCAAACACATCAGCTCATCAGAAGAGACTCGAAGGCTGCGAACTCATCAACATGTGTAGTGACGTATGAAACCATAGTGGACGTTATCCAGCAAGAGAACACCCATAATGCACTGGGACGCTGGCAACACTAGAGAACACCCATAATGCACAGGGACGCTGGCAACACTAGAGAACACCCATAATGCACTGGGACGCTGGCAACACTAGAGAACACCCATAATGCACTGGGACGCTGGCAACACTAGAGAACACCCATAATGCACAGGGACGCTGGCAACACTAGAGAACACCCATAATGCACAGGGACGCTGGCAACACTAGAGAACACCCATAATGCACAGGGACGCTGGCAACACTAGAGAACACCCATAATGCACTGGGACGCTGGCAACACTAGAGAACACCCATAATGCACTGGGACGCTGGCAACACTAGAGAACACCCATAATGCACTGGGACGCTGGCAACACTAGAGAACACCCATAATGCACAGGGACGCTGGCAACACTAGAGAACACCCATAATGCACTGGGACGCTGGCAACACTAGAGAACACCCATAATGCACTGGGACGCTGGCAACACTAGAGAACACCCATAATGCACAGGGACGCTGGCAACACTAGAGAACACCCATAATGCACTGGGACGCTGGCAACACTAGAGAACACCCATAATGCACTGGGACGCTGGCAACACTAGAGAACACCCATAATGCACTGGGACGCTGGCAACACTAGAGAACACCCATAATGCACAGGGACGCTGGCAACACTAGAGAACACCCATAATGCACTGGGACGCTGGCAACACTAGAGAACACCCATAATGCACAGGGACGCTGGCAACACTAGAGAACACCCATAATGCACTGGGACGCTGGCAACACTAGAGAACACCCATAATGCACTGGGACGCTGGCAACACTAGAGAACACCCATAAGCAAATAAATGCATTCATGTTTTATCAGATCATCAGTTATTTTTCATCATTTTAATGAGTTATACAGAATACTAAAATGGCTTTATGTCTTTCAGGATTTGCTGTAATAATGTGACTCCATCCCTTCTAACATTCTGAGTATCACACAGAACATGAAGAGAAAACAATAGAATATCTTCCTCCAATCATGATGTAGCGCTGAAGGGTTAGTAATGATAATTAATATCAGCACAGGAAGTGAATCAATCAAACTAACTTTATCTGGACAATAACTTTACTCTAGATCTGCTGTAAAGCCTGAACACTCTCTGTTACTGTAATCTCCTGTTATCTCTGTAAAGCTGCTGGGAAACTCTATACTGGTAAAGCGCTGTATAAATGAAGGAGACTCGACTAATGCACATATTCAGCATCGGCTGATAGTTCGAGAAGCTGATGAGTGTTTTATACAGTATCTGAACATTGATCAGTGAATCAGTGTCTACGATCGTGATCTCGAGAGAGTTCAACAGACACACGGCACCATTTTCTAAAGGATAATAAATGTCCAGCGTAAAGAGTACAACAATAATCAATCTATGCAAACTAAAGATTATATGAGGAAGGGAAGTAGAAACATGAGACGGTTTTGCTCTCACCTGTAAATGAACATGAATTCTCCACAGCTGCCAAACGCTGCTTTTTGCTACAGAACGAACTGGACCAGAACAGTGAGACAGAAGCCGTTAAACCGGAGGAAGGAGAGCGGAGGTCTACATGATGAAGATGAAGATGAAGATGATGATCACGCGTCCTCATCCTCAGCCTCTTTGAAGAAGACCTCGGACATCAGCAGCGTCCAGAACACGATGGACAGGGACATGTTGGCCACGACCATGAAGATCAGGAGCGGGTGGAGCATGATGGGAACCTTCTCTCAGATAAACACGCTCCTGAAGGACAGAGAGAGTTCAACACTGCGCTCCTAACCCTAACCCTCTATCCTGAATGACCCTTGACCCTAATACCTCTCTCTCTACATCTCCAGTCGACAGGTGTAATCCTCAGATTAATATAAGCCCTCTCAGAGACAGACGGTGGTTATGACGAGGATCCTTCACGCATAATCATGTTAACAAACAAGTGTTCATTTCTTCAGTGAGCTCATCGTTTCTGCCTTAGATTATTACATTGTTGAAGTCGAGTCTCCTTCATTTAGGGTTAGGGTTAGTCAAGGGTTAAAGGGTTAGGGTTAGTCAAGGGTTAGGGTTAGTCAAGGGTTAAAGGGTTAGGGTTAGTCAAGTCAGGTGACCTTCATTTATACAGCGCTTTAACAATATAGAGTTTCACAGCAGCTTTACAGAGATAACAGGAGATTACAGTAACAGAGAGTGTTTAGGCTTTACAGCAGATCTAGAATAAAGTTATTGTCCAGATGAAGTTAGTTTGATTGATTCACTTCCGTTGTAAAGATCATTAATTATTAACTTAGGGGCCGCTAACACACACCGCTCTCACAGAAAACAGAAACTTTTAATGTGTTCTGGCCGTTCATTCACACACATCAGTGTTTGAGCTCGAGAACACACACTCTGAAACAGGATCCAAGTGCAAGAGCTGAATCATTTTGAGAGAAAAAATAAAAATAAATAATAAATAATCTCTGCGCAAACTTCAAAGACGCGAATAATTAACTTTAATACATTTCTTGCTAACTGATTTTTATATGTACGTTTCTGAAATGCATAACTTAGTCGCCTCTGATGACAGATCTGTAAACTGGTGGACTCTGCTTCTGTAAAGCTGCTGAGAACGCTGTGTTGTGAAGAGCGTTATACAAACAAATGTAAAGTGAATTGAACAAAAGACCATTCATCATCATCATAATAACAACGCAGACATTTCTCAAAAAGTAACTGAATGAATTTATATTCGTAAGTTCATGACACACATCAACATCACACAGAACATCATAATCATTTACATCGTTTTCATGTTTCTTGATTTGAAGAATCTTTAGTGAATGATTATTAAAACTACAGTTGTCAATAAGTACAGACTTCGACACTGAAATGTTGAGATTGCGCTGCTTTAGCGGAACTGTAAACCCCTCTGATTGGCCGATGTGTTCATGCGCTCTACAGATGTGTCTGTGATTGGCTACACAGCGGCACAATTCTAGACTTTCTGAACCGTTTGGTCCCGAAGTCTACACTTTTAGACAACACCAATTAAAACACATCCAGATCCATTTAAGACAGTCTTTTTGAAGAACATTTCTTTTCTTTCACACTCGAGTCACATGATCGGGTCACATGATCGGGTCACATGATCAGCTCACTGTTGTGTGTTTCCCAAAGCCACTATAGAGTTCAGAGGAACTTGTCGCTGTAGTTTGGGAAACGCAGTCGTGCATATGGGAACCGAACTCTTCATCCGGCCCGATCTCTGCGGATCCTTCCTCTTCACTAATAACTTCGCTTACACACACACAGACACACACACACACACACACACACACACACAGACACACACACAGACACACACACACACACACACACACACACACACACACAGACACACACACACACACAGACACACACACGAGCGTTTGAGATCACAGGGCCGGTCCACTGACAGACTCTCAACACTCTCTAACGCTCCTGTGCGCTGATCATCGTAGCCAATCACAGACATATCTGATGAGCGCGTGAACACAACGGCCAATCAGAGGGGTTTAAGATTCTGTTCAACAGCGTCACACTTTTTAAAATTTCAGAACTGACTTGATACCAAACTCTATCTCAGCTGCTGATTATTAGTGGAAGTATGAAGTCAAGTGTAGAGAATTAACTAGCAACATCCTCCACTGACTAACACTAACACAGCACTGCCGATTCCCAGCGGACCGTCTGTCGGAGGAGTGGCGTAATCCGGAGATCGTCCGCTAGAACTGGCCGTCACATGTCCGTCAGATCAGAAGTGCGTCTCTCGAGTGTGAAAGCCTCCGCTCCTCCTCCTAGCAGTCAAGCGTCCTCTGCTGGTTCTCCTGCTGCAGGAAGTACTCGCAGAACAGCTCGCGCACTTCCTGTGCGTCGGGGTCATCGCTGGCGGGAGACACCTCGTCCGCGGGCTGTGGGCTCTCCTCGCTGCGCACCGCCTCCTCCCAGCGCGGGTCGAACGCGTCCCCGTGGAGCTCGCACACGTTGTGCAGGACGCAGCACGCCTCGATCATCGTGGGCACCACGTCCATGCGGCAATCGTTACGCTTCAGCAGGCACTGCCAGCGCGCGCGGAGCCGCAGGAACGCTAGGTCCACCACAGCCCGCGCGCGCTCGAGCCGCCGGTTAAACGCGCGCTGCCCCGCCGTGAGCTCGAGCGACTCCGGGTGGCTCTTCATCAGCCAGCGCTTCAGCGGGAACCCGGCGTCGCCTAGCATCAGATGCCCTAGCGGGCGGCCCATGAAGTCTAGCGGCGGGAGAAACCCGCGCTCACAGCCGCGCGCCCACAGCGTGGAGTTCTGCAGGATCTCCGAGTGTTCGGTGCTGCCCGGGAACCCTGCGCACACGTCCCAGAACTGGCCCAGAGCGTTGACGGCGCCCTGCGTGACGACCGATAGCCACCCGCGGCTGTTCCAGTAGTGCTGCGTGTCGCTGGAAGGGGCGATGATGGGCACGTGGAGGCTCCCGACCGCGCCGACGCACCGCGGGAAACCCCAGCGCGTAGCGAACAGCCGAGCCGCGTCCTCCAGCTCCTGCTCGCTGGGCGAGCGTAGGTACAGCGGGCGTAGCATTAGCACGATGGCGTGGCACACGTCGCGCACGCACTTGCACACGGTGGAGCGGCCCACGCCGAACAGGCTGCTAATAGTGCGGTACTCCACGTTAGACGCCAGACGCCACAGCGCTACGGCTACGCGCTTCTCCAGCGGCAGCGCCGGGCGCAGGCGCGTGTCCTGGCGGGTTAGCCGCGGCTTCAGTTTCCCACACAGCAGGAAGAACGTCTCTTTCGTCATGCGGAACTTCTCCAGCCAATCGGACGGCTGGAACTCCCTCATCACCACACGCTCCCACCAATCCGTGCTCTCGATGTTGCTCCACACGCGCGTGGGCCGCGCCGGCAGCTCCGCGACGGGCCGCGACGTCTGAGCGATCAGCATCTGCGAGAGGAGAACACGGGTTAGAACACGAGAGCTAAAGCTGCGCTAGCACAGCGTCATTACTCAGGGTTAGTGTTCGCGTTTCTTCCTCTGTCGAACACAAAAGAAGATTCACAGTATTCCAGCATCGGGGTGTGTGATTCGTCTGCGATGATATCATAACTGTTGATTTAACGATGAGTGATCTGACATTATTGAGTATATCCCTCACACACACAGAGACTGTGATGTAGTCCTGTAGATTAGACTAGTGCGCATTCAGCTTTTACTGCGTTATTTAGTGTAATTTATCTAATTTAATATAGTTAATAAATACCACACGAAGGGTGCAGTTTTTCTCCAGATATCAGCATGATAACAAATCTGATATTGATTTAAACAAATTTAATAAACAAGTTAATATTAAGTGACTTAGATTTTAGACACCATATTGCCTGTTTATTCGCTATATTTGGCCAATGGAAATAATTGAAAACAAAGACACACACGCCGGTGTTTCATTACTGAACGAACCAGCTGATTCTCACTGACGCACTGCCACCTACTGGCGGCTTTAAAGTATCTTTACTGTTTTAAATCATTTCAAATATCAATATTCAAAGTTTTATGTTTAAAACATCAAAACATTATTTCTGCATGTGTAACTGCAGATTATTTATCACTTCTGACCTGCAAAGATGAATTTTGTTGATACTTATTTAAGTTTGATTGGTAACAGCCCTATTGAGTATTATTATTATAAGTGAATTTGATTAAATGTATGAAATTGACACAAAAGATGATGCATGCATATAATTGGGTTTTAAAAATGGATTTATAAAGGTAAAAATGCCCATAAAAGGTAAAAATCAATTGAACCGTATTGAAAGAATAATTCCTAACCCTAATCAGTCCTAAACATGCCGAAGTACCAGCACAATAACACACTCATTATCCTCTAATTATCAGTATCAATAAAAATCCTAGAAAATATGGAGATATAATTGTTCTGTCCGTATCTCACGGCCCTAGGGTTAGGGTTAGGGTTAGGGTTAGGGTTTGTCCAGAAGCGGATGACGACGGCAGGACTCCAGGGTTCGGGTGAGCCTTTCATAACCATATTCACAGCGACACTCATAAATATCCTACAGAATCTGTGCTTTTAATACAATCATAAAACCGTGCAATCTTTGTTACGAGACTTTCATTGTGTTGCCGAGTTTTATTTTTTATAAGATTTCCTCAGGTTTGTGCTTTATTTCTCTGAACCACTAACAGCGTTCTCTTCAGATATCAACCTCACGTTCTAGAAAAATACTTATTTAGATTTATGTATTTAATGTAATTAAATGTATATTTTATATTATGTTCATGAACTTAAACCTTGATAACTTTTTTTTTCCTTCAAAAATAATCTTCTTTAAAATGAGACCAAACTTCAGATGTTTATGATGTTAAATATTAAAAAGTTTTTGAAATATCAAAAATCCAGTTTAGGGTTATTCTATAATTTCAGATCAGCAAAAAGTTTCAGTGATTTAACACAGTTTGACTGATGACGGATGTTTCATTTTGACATAAATATTTAATAAATATATTGCAAATCATAACAGTGTACCCAACATAGTTCCTGGTCAATTAAATAAATACTCCTTGACAACAGGTTATTGTACATAAAGTATTGGGGGGGGGGGGGAATTAAAGACACTGTTAGTGAAAATACCATCATATGATGCTGTTGTTTAACACCATTTTTAGGGCTGTTTATGACAGACATAAGCAAAGTAATTCACTATAGAGAACTCCCTCTAGGTGGCGCTGTGGTGAGTTATTCACTGAAGATATGATAATAACAACTCATCATGATCATCCCTAACATTAATAACTGCAGATATGATGATGATAATAATGATAATAATAACAACTCACCATGATCATCCTCTTGTGTCTTTGGTGGAAATACTGTCTGCGCGCGACCCGCCGCTGAACCTCGTGCCTGCGCTCCGCGTTCGCGCTGGTGACGTCACGCCGCCGCTTCATCAGCACGTAACTGAGCGCCAACATGAGCGCGCGCAACGCCTCGTCATCGGCCATGTTCGCGCCTTTATTCTCCTCAGAAGAGCAAACTCCACTGATATACTCGACGATCCGTCCAGTTACTCCACGCACATAGTGTTAATCCACCGTTACTAGACCGGACTCTGCAAAACACACACACTCCTCGCGCTGCTTCCGCTGCTGCTGCTGTGTGACGTCATTCGACAGCGGTTCTTGTTCTTCTTCTACTCGTTTTTTGGCGGTTTGCGCACATTCCGCACTTTAGCGCCACCTACTGTGAGCTCGATCCCGACACTCCGACCTCTGACCCGTGAATACATCTCTCTCTCTCTCTCTCTCTCTCTCTCTCTCTCTCTCTCTCTCTCTCTCTCTCTCTCTCACACACTCATAAGGATGTAGTGTAACGACGCCCAGCTCCAGGAATACATTTATATTTTGTTGGTAGTACCATTTTGCAACAATTATTATTTAATTATTAGTTAACACTAAGTTTTCAACCCTTCGAAAATAATAATAATAATCGTTGTTACACTCGGCTCGAGGTCATGGTGCAAAGGACCCTAGGTTGATTTTACTCCGAACCATCCCTTTAATATACATTTTAAATCCTTTCAACAAAAAAACAGGATTTAAAAGAAAAACTGGTTTGTTGGTGGTGTATTTACATCAGATTTGCCAAATAAATTAAATGTATCACAAAGCAAGCTTTGTTTTTTTTGTGGGGTCAAAATCAAAGTATCCAAAAATAATGTCTTTAGTCAAGTCAAGTCATCTTCATTTATATAGCGCTTTTAACAATGTAGATTGTTTCAAAGCAGCTTTACAGAGATAAACGTATAATTTATGGTAACAGAGATTGTTTTGGCTTTATAGCGGTTCTTTAATAAAGTTATTTTCCATCTAAAGTTAGTTTTGATTGATTTGGTTCCGTCGCAATGATCATTTGTTATTAAATTAGGGGCCGCTAAGACGACACCATTCTCTCTACACAGACTTTAAACGCGAACCTGTGAGAAACGCTGATGGCGGTCACATGCGCATTTAGAATGGGTTCTATAGTTACGTGCGTTTGAATATATGTGCGCAGGTTTCTAATTCCCTACAAGCCAAGCCTAAACAAAGTACTGGGGTTTCCTTATAATTTTTGATACAGAATTTTATTTTATTTGATCAGTTCGGGGTAGATACGCGAATTGAGTTTCCCGACAACGCCTTATCTGTAGAGTGGTAGTGGGATCCTCCATAGGGAGAGACTAGTTGGCACTTCAGCACTGCGTTGTCATCGGTCCAGGCGAAGGTCCTTCATCAGATCTGGATACGGCCTGGATCCGGCAGGCTGCAGGAAAAACCTCGGGATAAACACAGACACTAAAATTAGCGTAGATCCCATTCTTCTTATGATGTAACGAGTACATCAGGATTTATGGGAAGTGTTCCCTGTTCCGGCTGACCTAATCTATGCAGCATAACATTAAATTATAGAAGTCTATAATGTATTATGTGAAAGCTAGGTCAAAGAGATGTGTCTTTAGTCTAGCTTTGAACTGACAGAGTGTGTCTGCTTCCCGGACAATGGTAGGAAGACTGTTCCAGAGTTTTGGTGCTAAATAGGAGAAGGATCGATTTTGATATTCTAGGTATTATCAACTGGCCGGAATTTTGAGATCGCAATAGACGTGACGGACTATAATGCGTTAAGAGCTCGCTCAAGCACTGCGGAGCTAAACCATTCAGTGCTTTGTAAGTGATCAGCAATATTTTAAAATTGATGCGATGTTTAATAGGGAGCCAGTGCAGTGTTGACAGAACCGGGCTAATATGGTCATACTTCCTGGTTCTGGTAAGAACTCGAGCTGCTGCGTTTTGGACCAGCTGTAGTTTGTTTATTAAGCGTGCAGGGCAACCACCCAGTAGAGCATTACAGTAATCTAGCCTTGAGCTCATGAACGCATGAACTAATTGTTCCGCATTTGTCAATGAGAGCATATGACGTAATTTAGATATATTTTTAAGATGGAAAAATGCAGTTTTACAGATACTAGACACGTGACTTTCAAATGAAAGATTGGTATCAAAGAGCACACCCACACACACACACACACACACCCAGGTTCCTAACCGATGACGAAGACACATTTAAGTCTTTAAAGGTTATGGATATATCTTGCTGATTATCTTTAATAAATGTGTCAATATTTTCCCACAGATGTTTATAGAAACAGGACCAAAATAAATGACAAACAGTTTCTGTGTGAAGTTGGCAAAATGAGCATCTTGTGTCTTGATATTTAATCATAAAATATTTAACAGGGTCAAACTGCTGTATTATTTTGAAAGATGCTTCCCTCTGATCATCTGATAAATCTGCCGGAGGAAAATCTGCTGCATTGTAAAATCTAATTAGTTGGACTTACTTAAAAAAAGCATGCAAACTGATTGCCTTAAAAAACCAAGTAAAGTGAAAGAGGAATAGTACGTGGTACTGACAAATGCTTAGTTAGTATAGTTCACTTACACAAGAGTTCTAGTAACTAAACGAACTGTAGAGAGTACTTGATAATTTACTTTAAATAAAATATAATTGCAGGCTGAATGTTGAAGTCTGTGTGACTCAAGCATGATCAACTGCAAGATGGTCACAAATATAGAGGGATTATATAAACCCAATTAAAAGTTTCACAAGGTGTTTAGGACGTTAGGGTTAGCAACACAATTATAAAAGATCATTAACTGACATAAAATATAGTTATGTTATACATCATTCATTCACTCATATTCATATATATACTGTATATATATATATATATATATATTACTTCTCTTCCTTTGAAACTGAATAACTGATTTCTTGTTGCATCGCTGCATCAACGGGAAGAGAATTACAGTAGTATAAATGAAGTTCCAAGTGCCAAAGGGAACACTAATCATCATAATGGTGACTAAAACATTTTAGGAAAATCTACGTCAATTTATGAAGCTTTTTTCAACATTCAAGATGACTCTGGGAAACGAGTGCATGCAAACAGAGACAGGTAACTGCACAAGTGGAGGAAATGAGTGAAACGTCCATTAAGATTTTCCCCGCCTCAAAAACCGCACTCAAACCGATCAGCTAATCTGCTAATCTGAACTTGGGCTTTCTGAGTAAACAAAGCATCGTATGTGAACAGTGCAGATTACTAGATTTTTACAATTAAGTTAAGACATTAAGTAAAGTGAACTAAAAAGTGTTAGTTAGAATCACTGTTGGATTTTACAGTGTGTTATCTGATAAATATTGTAAAGAAGTTGTTCATAATTGTACACAAATAAAATAATTGTGTGATGCGATCAGAATTAAAAAGCAATCAAGACTTTTGTCATTTATTCTTCATTATTTTTGCTCTCCACTAAAGCTTTTCTTCTCTTTATTTATGTTAAATTATCAACATATTATTATGACCGCCGCTAGCGTAGCTACTAGCTAGCGAAAGCGGTCATATAGGGATTGTCAAAGTTTTTTTGTTTTTTTTTTTTCGTCACCTTACGGAATTTTTCGTCAACGATACCAGGGACACCGAAGCACCGGGGAACATGAAATTTGGTGGGCATGTAGCCCCACTAGACTTGTACGGAAAAATTTCGTTTGGTCCCCGGGGGCCACTCCCCCCCCGAGCTGGGCCCCCCCAAACCCCAAAAATGCAGTTTTTCCTAAATAACTACCTGAACCGTGGCACAGAGGATGAAGAAATTTTTATGGTATGTTGCTCTTAAGGGCCCACATCAACCTAGCCCATAATCACTCATTTGTGATTTGCGCCCATCCCATAAAAAATGAAAATGCAATATTATTCTGCTTTAATCGCCCCTATCTTCAGTGGAGATGTTCAGAACTGCACCATATTTCATGTGTATGATTAACTTGACATCCTCTGGGGGTATGCTAAGTTTCGTAGAATTTCATCCATGGGGGGGTATAAAATAAATTCATTTATGTGCACATTTAGTGACTGTACACTCATCGGCCTGTAGATGGTGCTGTTGAGCCAAGGGTTGCTGGTTTAGGATGATACTGTCACACACACTGACATCCACACGCACAGACACACACCCATACACACACATACAAATCCACATGCACAGACACACACACACAAACACACACGCGCACACACATGTACGCACGCACACATACACGCACAGACACACACACAGACACACACACACACACACAAACACACACGCGCACACACATGTACGCACGCACACATACACGCACAGACACACACACAGACACACACATACACAAACACACACACAGACATGCACATACTACTACTTTTTTAGGTATATACATGCAATACAGCCAAATTAATCCACGTCATTTATTTTTGTGGAAAGCCAGTGCAGGCCTGAGCGGCGGTCATATTTTGTACCGCCCTGCGGTACATCTAGTTATTGTGTATATTGTTCCTTGAATAAAAAAAAGTCAATTTATACTATGACCAGATGATAAAGAGTGGAGTCCGTCAGCTTCAGCTCTTCATCAGCACAGATGCAGTTTCCAGTCGCGTCCGCGGATCCAGATTAGACATTATCAGTGATTCCAGCTCGCATGATCCGCGACGCGACTAACATTCTGTGTTAGGGGTTTTAAGGCCAGACAATTTTTATGGTAATTTGGTGATGTCACTTTGTAAAGAAACACACACACCTGTAGACGAAACACGTAATACACATGTGCGCCGTCAGCGTTTCACAGATCCACGTTTCTGGAGTTTACACAGAGATGATCACGCTTTCAAAAATGTTGCACTTGGATCCTGTTTCAGAGTGTGTGTTCTCGAGCCTCAAACACTGTTGTGTGTGAATGAACGGCCAGAACACATTACAAGTTTCTGTTTTCTGTGAGAGCGGTGTGTGTTAGCGGCCCCTAAGTTAATAACTAATGATCTTTACAACGGAAGTGAATCAATCAAACTAGCTTTATCTTTTGTTTGGGAAGATCCTCTCGCTCATGCAGAAATAAACTCAGCGCATTCAGCTGTCAGACACGACCGGGTTCTGATGAAACTAAAACAGAGCGTTTTGGCAGCAAACAAGTCCCCGTATACGGTCAGATACACCGCTGGATCTTTAATGTTGTGGGCATGGGTTTGTGCTTCACGTTCAGACACGTGTTATTATGGATTCTAGCACCAACAGATCAAACATCTAAACCTGCTAATCTTATAACGGCCGAGGCTGGATCTTCCATCAGGACAACGGTCCAAGACAAACATCAAAATCAACTCAAAAATGTGTCACTGAGCAGAACATGACCTAACCCTGAAGAAGAGGAGCACCACTATATGATGGACAGATGCACTTTTATGATGGATAGATGCACTTTAATGATGGATAGATGCACTTTTATGATAGATAGATGCACTTTTATGATGGACAGATGCACTTTTATGATGGATAGATGCACTTTTATGATGGACAGATGCACTTTTATGATGGACAGATGCACTTTTATGATGGATAGATGCACTTTAATGATGACAGATGCACTTTTATGATGGATAGATGCACTTTTATGATGGACAGATGCACTTTTATGATGGATACATGCACTTTTATGATGGATAGATGCACTTTTATGATGGACAGATGCACTTTTATGATGGATAGATGCACTTTTATGATGGATAGATGCACTTTTATGATGGACAGATGCACTTTTATGATGGATAGATGCACTTTTATGATGGACAGATGCACTTTTATGATGGACAGATGCACTTTTATGATGGATAGATGCACTTTAATGATGACAGATGCACTTTTATGATGGACAGATGCACTTTTATGATGGACAGATGCACTTTTATGATGGATAGATGCACTTTTATGATGGACAGATGCACTTTTATGATGGACAGATGCACTTTTATGGTGGATAGATGCACTTTAATGATGACAGATGCACTTTTATGATGGATAGATGCACTTTTATGATGGACAGATGCACTTTTATGATGGACAGATGCACTTTTATGATGGACAGATGCACTTTAATGATGGATAGATGCACTTTTATGATGGACAGATGCACTTTTATGATGGATAGATGCACTTTTATGATGGACAGATGCACTTTTATGATGGACAGATGCACTTTTATGATGGATAGATGCACTTTAATGATGACAGATGCACTTTTATGATGGACAGATGCACTTTTATGATGGACAGATGCACTTTAATGATGGATAGATGCACTTTAATGATGGATAGATGCACTTTTATGATGGATAGATGCACTTTTATGATGGATAGATGCACTTTTATGATGGACAGATGCACTTTTATGATGGATAGATGCACTTTTATGATGGACAGATGCACTTTTATGATGGACAGATGCACTTTTATGATGGATAGATGCACTTTAATGATGACAGATGCACTTTTATGATGGACAGATGCACTTTTATGATGGACAGATGCACTTTTATGATGGATAGATGCACTTTTATGATGGACAGATGCACTTTTATGATGGACAGATGCACTTTTATGGTGGATAGATGCACTTTAATGATGACAGATGCACTTTTATGATGGATAGATGCACTTTTATGATGGACAGATGCACTTTTATGATGGACAGATGCACTTTTATGATGGACAGATGCACTTTAATGATGGATAGATGCACTTTTATGATGGACAGATGCACTTTTATGATGGATAGATGCACTTTTATGATGGACAGATGCACTTTTATGATGGACAGATGCACTTTTATGATGGATAGATGCACTTTAATGATGACAGATGCACTTTTATGATGGACAGATGCACTTTTATGATGGACAGATGCACTTTTATGATGGATAGATGCACTTTTATGATGGACAGATGCACTTTTATGATGGATAGATGCACTTTTATGATGGACAGATGCACTTTTATGATGGATAGATGCACTTTAATGATGATAGATGCACTTTAATGATGGACAGATGCACTTTTATGATGGACAGATGCACTTTTATGATGGATAGATGCACTTTTATGATGGACAGATGCACTTTTATGATGGACAGATGCACTTTTATGATGGATAGATGCACTTTTATGATGGACAGATGCACTTTTATGATGGACAGATGCACTTTTATGATGGACAGATGCACTTTTATGATGGATAGATGCACTTTTATGATGGACAGATGCACTTTTATGATGGATAGATGCACTTTAATGATGGACAGATGCACTTTTATGATGGACAGATGCACTTTTATGATGGACAGATGCACTTTTATGATGGATAGATGCACTTTTATGATGAACAAATGCACTTTTATGATGGATAGATGCACTTTTATGATGGATAGATGCACTTTTATGATGAACAGATGCACTTTTATGATGGGTAGATGCACTTTTATGATGGACAGATGCACTTTTATGACGGACAGATGCACTTTTATGATGAACAAATGCACTTTTATGATGGATAGATGCACTTTTATGCTGGATAGATGCACTTTTATGATGAACAAATGCACTTTTATGATGGATAGATGCACTTTTATGATGGATAGATGCACTTTTATGATGGATAGATGCACTTTTATGATGAACAGATGCACTTTTATGATGACAGATGCACTTTTATGATGGATAGATGCACTTTTATGATGAACAGATGCATTTTTATGATGACAGATGCACTTTTATGATGGACAGATGCACTTTTATGATGACAGATGCACTTTTATGATGGATAGATGCACTTTTATGATGGATAGATGCACTTTTATGATGGATAGATGCACTTTTATGATGGACAGATGCACTTTTATGATGAACAAATGCACTTTTATGATGGATAGATGCACTTTTATGATGGATAGATGCACTTTTGTGATGAACAAATGCACTTTTATGATGGAGAGATGCACTTTTATGATGGACAGATGCACTTTTATGATGGATAGATGCACTTTTATGATGAACAGATGCACTTTTATGATGGATAGATGCACTTTTATGATGAACAGATGCACTTTTATGATGACAGATGCACTTTTATGATGGACAGATGCACTTTTATGATGACAGATGCACTTTTATGATGGACAGATGCACTTTTATGATGACAGATGCACTTTTATGATGGACAGATGCACTTTTATGATGACAGATGCACTTTTATGATGGATAGATGCACTTTTATGATGGACAGATGCACTTTTATGATGGACAGATGCACTTTTATGATGGACAGATGCACTTTTATGATGATAGATGCACTTTTATGATGGATAGATGCACTTTTATGATGGACAGATGCACTTTTATGATGGATAGATGCACTTTTATCATAGCTAGGACATTTTTTAATATAACTCTGATTGTATTCGTCTGAAAGAAGAAAGTCATATACACCTAGGATGGGTTGAGGGAGAGTAAATCATGGGCTAATTTTCATTTATGTGTGGACTATCCCTTTAATCATGTAATTCAAGTTCAGCTCTTCGCGTTACACCAGACTGAGGTCATGTGACCTCTGACCTCTGCTGATGGTGTTCGGGGTAAAGGGATGGAGATGGAGGGATTACAGTGGATGTGGAGATGATGGACAGCAGGAGATGTTGATGAGACCGAGAGAAAGATGTCTGATCTTCTTCTCCTGCTGTGACACACACAGTCTCGTCCTCATGATCCACACATGAAGATAAGCTCCTGCTGACTCTCATTCACACACTGAACTCAGAACGAGAGGAAAGACACATCTGTCTATCTATCTATCTATCTAGTAAACAGCTCTAATAATTTTCCTCCTCTTAAATAAGATCTCACTCATCCGTTCTCTCTCTCTTCTCTCTCTCCATCTCTCTTTCACATTGAGCTCAAGACTCTTATTCTTCTGCTTATTCTTATAAATCCATCTGATTGAATTATTGATATAATCCGCTACGGATGTGATATGATGATTCACATGTTAATAAAGCCTCTTCAGATCCTGATAATCTGTTATTCAGCGCTTCTTTCATATCTCACCCCTGCTGTCCATCATCACTCACACTCTTCAGCTCAACTCACCTTCACTTATGCAGCGCTTTTACATTACAGAGTCTTTCAAAGCGGCTTTACAGAGATTACAGGAAAATAATGCAACAAAGTTTGTTTTTCTAGAAGAAAATAGCATCAGTCCAGCTTAAGTAAGTTCAGTGATGTTTCATTTTTGTTGTAAAAAGTTATTAGTTTAGTTAATTTATACAGACAGCCGCCCTGGAGAAACCGTGATGTCATTCTCATATAATGCTGTCAGTGCAGTCATTCCCCATGAATGATCAATTCCTGTCAACATTGATCATCAGTTCTTCTCAGTGTCTCGTGATCGTATATTCAGAACGGCACACACAAATGAAAAATAATAACTTTTTGAATGGACAAATTCATAAACATTTAAATCTGCATTTTAAGTTCATGTTTTCAAGTTTAAATAATAAAACTATTAATTTAAGAATCAGTTCAAATTGAAACATAAATAGATATACTATGCAATTCATGTTTTAAAACAAAACTTAGACGTTTCCTTTCTTTTCTTTGTCCATTCGCCAGCTGCTTTTCTGCTTATACATTTCCCCCCACAAATATGTGTTTTAATTTCTGCAGTTGTTAGACTGTGTTGTTCTTGTTTTGTCGAGGGATGAGAAGACAAACGTGTCACTCATCTCCATCATTATTCCATCTTCAGCTTATGAAAAATTAGAATATAGACTGGAGTTCAGTTCAAGAGTGTGAAACTGAGGGAGAGGAATTTATTCAATTCTCACATTACAGAAATTTCAGTTCAAGCCTTGTTTTTTTTCTATGAAATAAAATAAAATATGATTATCTAGATGTTATTTGAATCATTGATGAATAAATTCATATAGGGTAATGTTGTGCGTGAATAATAATCCTGCCTGTGAGTGTGTGATGAGGTTTGAGAGCTCAGTCCTGCTGAAGAACTGAAGCGTTTTCATTGGCTGATCATGTGACACGTCACGCCTGAGGATCCGCTCTTCTCTATATAAACACACACACGATCTCATTATTCCTCGACTCTATATAAACACATACGATCTCATTATTGCTCTTCTCTATATAAACACACACACACACACACACACACACACACACACACACACGATCTGATTATTCCTCGAGACTCCGATGACTCGCTCGAGCCCGTCAGCATCACCTGTTGATCTGAGGAAGATGAAGGTGAAGATGAAGGTGAGTAAGAGCTTCATATCAGAAAACACCAGCACACAAATTAACATAAGCACGTTTAGTTGTTAGACCGAGGCGTTTGTTAGCGCTGTTATCATTAAATCGGTTTAAATTGTGTAAATTCATTTGTGTGTTTCATTCATTGGCTGCTCTGACGCTTCGTTGATTCCGAATCGTGTCGTGTGCTGCTGTGATTCGGAGTCACTTCGCTTCGCTTGAACTGATGAAACACACGAGCATCAGATTCAGACTCTTCAATTCGCCTACTTATACTACACCCTAAAAGTATTCTCTTTTTGTTAAGAAAATGTATACTTTTGAGTGTGTAGCAGAAGAGTAGACAAGCTTTGGGACACACTAACATCATACAATTGCTCTCTGTCGCTTAGTTACACGCATGCTGTAAACGGACCTGTCAATCATCTTGTCACAGTTAAAATCCTCCACATTTAATTTCCTACTGTATCGGAGAGAAATGCATAAGCTCGTCGATCTGCGGTCGCGGGTCTTTCATGCAGAGACTTCCTCATATTAATGCAAACCCAGTCAGCAAATTACCTTTGGCACAGATGTGGGCCAGATAAACAGCTGAGCTGTGGCCCAGATTAGTTTGTGTTTGCCGGCCCAAATATGGCCCACATCTCCTTTGCCAGAACTGAACCAAAGGACTGCCATAACTCCACCAAACATGAGCCAAATACTACAAATTCATGTGGCCCATATGTGGGCCTGGTATGCAACTTTAGTACGGTTGAGTTCTGTTAAAATCTAACGGCCCTTATGTGGCCCACATGCAGCTGACAGTATTTAAAGTCTTAACTCACAGGTAAATTAAACACTCAACAACAAATGGACTCAAAACTATTTATTTTGACAAGCATTTAAATAATTACAGCTAAAGTGTTGTACTTAATTACAGCAGTATTCAGTTGAAAACATTTCATAAAAATAAATATAATTACAGCAAGAGTTGAATAATAACAGTAGTATTCAGTTGAAAACATTTATCAAAATAAATATAATTACAGCAACAGAGTTGAATTTAATAATTACAGTAGTATTCAGTTGAAAACATTTAAGAATACATAGAATTACAGCTACTCAGTTGTACTTATTTTAAGTAGAATTCAGTTGAAAACATTCAAGAATACAAATTAATAATATAAATAGCATTCAAAGCTAATTTTTTACAACAAAGTTCGAAACACTCGATCAAAGCTTGTATTAATGTTATGTTTAATTAGTCCAATGAGAGTAATACAAATAAATCACAGTTGGTAAAGAGAACTTTAAAGAGAAATTGAGAAAGTTAAAGCAAACTTGAAAGGTAAAGAGTTGAGAAGTGTGTTGATGTGCAGAGAAGTCTCCAATGAGGGTCGGCAATGCGTTGACCTTTTCCAGTAAGGGGATTCTGCCTGACTGCACCTGCAATAAAGAAGAATTTAAATAATGTTAGCAGCAATACAACCTGGAAGCTAGAGCTGCAGGATAATACAAAAAATCATTAATGTAAATATCCTTTAATATTTTAATTGCAATTATTAACAAATTAAACACCTCTGAATTACCAGTGTATGAAAGTTTTTTTCCAGTAAATTTTCAAAAGGAATTGCAAATTGTATTTTTCAATATGTGGGCCAGAATTATACTGTAATTCCTTATGACAAATTATTTCGATTTTTAGAATACTTTTGCACCAACAACCGGATAAAATTTACATCACTGCATGTATTCTGCTTCTTTTTTTAAAAAAAAAGACATGCACACTCTAATGTAAAAACACACCAACACAGATAGCATTAATGTCATGTTTTAGTCCAAAGACAGAGTCTACAAAAATAAGTGTTTTTACTAACAAAAAATAATCTGCAATGATGCGAGACAATTTGGAAGCAGAAACACACAAACAATAATGGGCCAAGTACTGAATGCAAGGAGGAACATAAAGGGTTAGTTCACCCAAAAATGAAAATTCTATCTGTAATTACCCTCAAGTTTTTCCAACTCCTGGGTTGTACGTCAGAGCGTAGACTCACTATTGGCCGACGCTGGTCATGTGTGGGATGCTGGCCAGTCGTGAGCCTACGTTCTGACGTACAACACAGAAGCGCTGTGCTGTTACACTACATTGAATAAAGTCTTTATTTTAGCTTGTTTTGCGCACAAAAAGTATTTTCGACACTTGATAAACTTAAGGTTCAGCCACTGTATTCTTGGACTATTTTAACAATGTCTTTACTAACTTTCTGGGCTGGCAAGTTTCAATAACAGAGAAGCCTATGGAGGAGTGAGACAGCTCTCAGATTTCATCATAAATATCTTAATTTGTGTTCCGAAGATGAACGAAGGTCTTACGGGGGTGGAACAACATGGGTGAGTAATTACTGACAGAATTTTCATTTTTGGGTAAACTAACCTTTTAAATACACAGTGATAATGAACTAAATACAGAAAGTTGTAGGCATGCGCTGGTATGAGACTTTGACAGAATGATAATCTTATATTGTGATTACAGCTTTAAAATGTATGATTGAAACAATATGATTCGCAATATATAAAAAATAACTTTCTTTAAAAACAAAACATAAAACTTCTAAATAAAAAAATGCAGTCACTTAGGCTAAGTGAGCCACGGATGTGATCAGGTAATGACAAAAAAAGTTGTTTGGTTCGATACTGAGATAACAGAAATAAAAATACATTGTTCTGTAAAGCGGTTTTGAAAAGTTGTGAATTGTGCAAAGTGCAATACAAATAAAAGTGACTTCTAAAAAAGGTCTCACCAATGACAACTTCCTTTACGACCAGGCGTTGGACACCAATCTTCCCATTGACTTCTCCAATTCATAACGTGCCACAGCAGTTGTAAAAGTGCCTTTCAGCACTCTCCACATGGTGTTATCCAGGTCAGAGCCACCAACCAAACCCACATAGGTAATCTGATACGAAAAAAAAAACATCGTGTAAGTGGTTGAAATATGCATTTAAATAGACCACCCCCACCCTAAAATGAAAGTGCTTTTATATTCAAAAATGAACTATAAACTATTATTTACTCCATCTGAAACCATATTTTCTAGGTTTTTAATATGGAAATTATTGTCATTGCCCCACCCATACCACACATTAGGGCTGGGTGGTATGACAGTATACCATAGCATGGTATATAAACTATATCGTGAGAAATTAGAGTAATTATAAAAATGTCCTGCCTCTTCCAAGCTTTATAATGGCAGTGAATGGCTGCTCAATTAATTGATAGTTAACAGAAATACAGCAATTCATTGTTTGTTCATGTTAGTTCACAGTGCATACTAAAGTTAACAAGTACAATTTTTTTATATTGAATGTGTTAGTAAATGTTGAAATTAACATTAACACATATTAATATATGCAGTAGAAGTGCAGTTCATTATTAGTTCATGTTAATGTTCAGGTATTGTATCGAAAGTCATAATTTTGGTATTGTGACTTGACACTAATAGCCTAACGTTAACATTACAACTTTAATTTTAAAGAGGGAAAGGTCATGAGAAAAAGTCTTGGTTGAATATCATTTCAGAGTTAAATAAAGATACATACAATAATGCACACGTATTAATGTGTTTATTCTTGTCATTTTTATATTATTATGATTAGTTGAATGATTGTGAACTCAAAATTTAGGTTTTCTGACAAACAGTAACACCAACACCGACATTGGGACCGCGTCGCCTTAATTCACAAATAGGCTACAACACAATGACAAACTATACTATTTTATTGTGTACGACAGTGAGCTGTTGATTTATAAACAAAAACATCTTAATTTAAAACGGCAAACGAGCGAACTGCTATAGCCTAAGTTAACGGTTAAGTTACATTAAACTTTATTGTAAGTTATAGCAGTAAACTGAAGAAAATATTAGCTAGTTCAACCCCTTCCTCGATGGAACGAATAACTAAACGCATAATAACATGCAATATTGACACATAATGCTGTATATTTCATTTATATGACTTTAAAATGCCAAAACATCACTTACCTGAATGTACACAGTCGTGAGGAAAGCAGAGTAAAAGGCGTCAGCTGGCCAGCGTCGCAGTCAAACTCGCGCCGTAGTCCCTCCACCAATAGGAGGGAAGATGCAGAGCAACCTGAGGTGTGGAACGGCGGATGTTTGCCGCACTTGATTTCATTATTCCTGTGTTTTTCCACGTATAAGCCAAATGTTTACCACAAGTCGGTGTTTCTCACTGTGTGCCATAGCTCAACCACATATGGTCCTCATGTGTTCGTTGTTATCTGGGCCATATACCTCAAAATCAGTTGTGAACCAAGAGAGCATTTCCCGCAGATTTTAAAGTTATGGCAAAACAAATATGGCTACGATTTGGCCCATATCTGTTCAGCCATGCCACATCTAGGCCATATGTGCCTGATAATACCCACATGTGGCCCACATGTAATTGCTATCTGGGAAATGATGCATTTAAAAGTTAATGGCCAAACGGATCTTTATAAAAGTCCACATTGTTATTGCAGATGAAATATAACATGAAATAAGTATTTTTTTTTTATCAGGTTAAACTTTGATTAGTCACTCAAACCTTTAGCCTATCTAAATCTCTCACTGTTGGTCGCGCATATCCGCTATGTTTTGTAGGTTTTTTTTAACACTTTTTACTCGTGTTTGTAGTTCCTCCTCCAAAGCGCAGTGGGTTGTGGGTAATATTAGCTGTTATAGTGAGCACGGATCCACACTTCAAAAATCCACCGGAAATAGTAGATCATTCGGGGACTTCGGGCATACTTTCTTCAACATACTCTGCTTTAGGACACACTTATTTCAATCTCACATACCTGGATTCAGATTCAGATTTAGACTCAGATTCAGATTTAGACTCAAGATTCAGACTCCGATTTAGATTCAGATTTAGACTCAAGATTCAGATTCAGACTCAGATTCAGATTTAGACTTAGATTTAGACTTAGACTCAGATTTAGACTCAGATTTAGACTCAAGATTCAGACTTAGATTTAGACTCAGACTCAGATTTAGACTCAGACTCAGATTTTGACTCAGATTCAGATTTAGACTCAGATTCAGACTCAGACTCAGATTTAGACTCAGATTTAGATTCAGATTTAGACTCAAGATTCAGACTTAGATTTAGACTCAGATTCAGATTTAGACTCAAGATTTAGACTCAGACTCAGATTCAGACTCAGATTCAGATTTAGACTCAGATTTAGACTCAGATTCAGACTCAGATTCAGATTTAGACGCAGATTTAGATTCAGATTTAGACTCAAGATTCAGACTTAGATTTAGACTCAGATTCAGATTTAGACTCAAGATTTAGACTCAGATTCAGACTCAGATTCAGATTTAGACTCAGATTTAGATTCAGATTTAGACTCAAGATTCAGACTCAGACTCCGACTCAGATTTAGACTCAGATTTAGACTCAGACTCAGATTTAGATTCAGATTTAGATTCAGATTTAGACTCAAGATTCAGACTCAGATTCAGATTTAGACTCAGACTCAGATTTAGATTCAGATTTCGACTCAAGATTCAGACTCAGATTCAGATTTAGACTCAGATTCAGACTCAGATTCAGACTCAGACTCAGATTTAGACTCAGATTTAGATTCAGATTTAGACTCAAGATTCAGACTCAGACTCCGACTCAGATTTAGATTCAGATTCCGACTCAGACTCAGATTTAGACTCAGACTCAGATTCAGATTTAGACTCAAGATTCAGACTCAGATTCAGATTTAGACTCAGACTCAGATTTAGATTCAGATTTCGACTCAAGATTTAGACTCAGATTCAGATTTAGATTCAGACTCCGACTCCGACTCCGACTCCGACTCCGATTCAGACCACCCAGTAGAGCCAAAGTACCTAAATGTACTTTGACTTGTATTTCATTGCAGACAATACAACAGCACATAATTTAATGTGTTCCTCATGATTTTTGTTTATTTTTCATAAAAACAAAATTCCTATTTTGGTTCTTGCAACACATTTAAAAAAAAGTTGGAACAGTAAAGCATTTACCACTCTGTAATGTTGCCATTCCTTTTCACAACACTTTAAAGACGTTTAGGGACTGAAGACACCAAGTGATGAAGTGTTTCAGGTGTAATTTTGTCCAATTCTTGCTGCAAACAAGTCTTAAGGTGGGCACCAGTACAGGGTCTTAGTTGTTGCATTTTGCGCTTCAAAATGCGCCACACATTCTCTATTGGAGACGGGTCGGGACTGCAGGCCAATCAAGTACCCGTATCCTCTTCCTCCACAGTCAGGACTTTGTAATGTGTGCAGAATGTTGTTTTGCATTATCTTGTTGAAATATGCATGGACATCCCTAGAAAAGATGTCTTCTTGAAGGCAGCATATTGTGCTCCAAAATCTTCAGCATTAATGGTGCCATCACAGAAGTGCAAGTTACCTTTGCCAAGGGCACTGACACAACCCCATACCATGACAGACCCTGGCTTTTGGAGTTGTTGCTGGTAACAGTCTGGATGATCCTTTTCTTCTTTGGTCCGGAGCACACGGCGTCCATTTCTCCCAAAAAATACCTGAAATACTGATTCATCTGACCACAGTACATGTTTCCACTGTGTGATGGTCCATCCCAGATGCCTCCGAGCCCAGAGAAGTCGACGGCGCTTCTGGACACTGTTAACATAGGGCTTCCTTTTGGCACAGTACAGTTTTAACTGGCATTTGTGGATGTAACTACGTATTGTGATACTTGACAAAGGTTTGCCAAAGTAGTCCTGAGCCCATGTGGTGATATCGCTTATAGATGAATGGTGATTTTTGATGCAGTGCCGCCTGAGGGATCGGAGATCACGGTTGTTCGTCTTGCGCCCTTGTCCTTTACGCACTGAAATGCCTCCACATTCCTTGAATCTTTTAATTATGTTATGCACTGTTGAATGAGAAATAAGCAAATGTCTTCCTATCTTTCTTTGAGGAACATTGTTTTTAAACATTTCAATAATTTTCTCACGTATTTGTTGGCAAACTGGCGATCCTCGGCCCATCTTTGCTCCTAAAGGACTAGACCTTTCTTGGATGCTGCTTTTGTACCAGATCATAATTACAATCACCTGTTGGCATCACATGTTTCAAATCATTATTTAACCAATTTACCTGATTACTAGCCCTAAATTGCTCCTGTCCCAACCTTTTTTGGAATGTGTTGCAGGTCTGAATGACAGGAAAGGATGAAAATTAAGTTGACCAGACAAAACATGACATATTTTGTGTTCACATTGTCTGCAATGAAATGCAAGTCAAAGTACATTTAGAAATCACTACTTTCTTTTTTTATTTGTGTTTTCCATACTGTCCCAACATTTTCTGATTTGGGGTTGTACAACCATGTTGAATTTCAGCCCATAAAAAGTCAAGCCCTATAAATACAATGCATTAAAATGCAAGCAGGGTTAATGCAATGCTTATTTTTAAGTGCTGCAGTTCAACAAGCTTTTTTGTTTCAAAAACATTTGTCATTATTTTACTTCCATAATGTTCTTCTCGCCTGTGTTTGATTGTTGATGTTCTTCTCTCCTGTATCAGAGCTGGAGCAGTGGAACGGTCTTGCTCTGCTGTGTGGAAGACTAGTGATTTTGTTGTGAAACTGAACAAAAGAGCAACAACAAATCCCAGTCTGCCTCTCGGCACAGGACACACCATCACACCTGAGGCACCATCACACCTGACGCTCCTGACGTTCCTGAACACCTGACGCACCCTCACACCTGACGCACCATCACACCTGACGCACCATGACACCTGACACACTTGAACACCTGAGGCACCATCACACCTGACACACCTGAACACCTGTGTCACCATCACACCTGACGCACCTGAACACCTGATGCACCATCACACCTGACACACCTGAACACCTGATGCACCACCACACCTGACGCACCATGACACCTGACGCACCATGACACCTGACGCACCATGACACCTGACACACCTGAACACCTGATGCACCATCACACCTGACGCACCTGAACACCTGACGCACCATCACACCTGACACACATGAACACCTGACGCACCATCACAACTAACGCACATGAACACCTGACGCACCATCACAACTAACGCACATGAACACCTGACGCACCATCACAACTGACGCACATGAACACCTGACGCACCATCACAACTGACGCACATGAACACCTGACGCACCATCACAACTGACGCACATGAACACCTGACGCACCATCACAACTGACGCACATGAACACCTGACGCACCATCACAACTGACGCACATGAACACCTGACGCACCATCACAACTGACGCACATGAACACCTGACGCACCATCACAACTGACGCACATGAACACCTGACGCACCATCACAACTGACGCACATGAACACCTGACGCACCATCACAACTGACGCACATGAACACCTGACGCACCATCACAACTGACGCACATGAACACCTGACGCACATGAACACCTGACGCACATGAACACCTGACGCACATGAACACCTGACGCACATGAACACCTGACGCACCATCACAACTGACGCACATGAACACCTGACGCACCATCACAACTGACGCACATGAACACCTGACGCACCATCACAACTGACGCACATGAACACCTGACGCACCATCACAACTGACGCACATGAACACCTGACGCACCATCACAACTGACGCACATGAACACCTGACGCACCATCACGACTAACGCACCATCACACCTGACGCACATGAACACCTGACGCACCATCACAACTGACGCACATGAACACCTGACGCACATGAACACCTGACGCACCATCACAACTGACGCACATGAACACCTGACGCACCATCACAACTGACGCACATGAACACCTGACGCACCATCACAACTGACGCACATGAACACCTGACGCACTATCACAACTGACGCACATGAACACCTGATGCACCATCACAACTAACGCACATGAACACCTGATGCAATATCACAACTAACGCACTATCACACCTGACGCACTATCACAAATAACGCACCTGAACACCTGACGCACCATCACAAATAACGCACATGAACACCTGACGCACTATCACACCTGACGCACCATCACAACTGACGCACATGAACACCTGACGCACCATCACAACTAACGCACATGAACACCTGACGCACCATCACAACTAACGCACATGAACACCTGACGCACCATCACAACTAACGCACATGAACACCTGACGCACCATCACAACTAACGCACATGAACACCTGACGCACCATCACAACTAACGCACATGAACACCTGACGCACCATCACAACTAACGCACATGAACACCTGACGCACCATCACAACTAACGCACATGAACACCTGACGCACCATCACAACTAACGCACATGAACACCTGACGCACCATCACAACTAACGCACATGAACACCTGACGCACTATCACACCTGACGCACCATCACAACTGACGCACATGAACACCTGACGCACCATCACAACTGACGCACATGAACACCTGACGCACCATCACAACTGACGCACATGAACACCTGACGCACCATCACAACTGACGCACATGAACACCTGACGCACCATCACAACTGACGCACATGAACACCTGACGCACCATCACAACTGACGCACATGAACACCTGACGCACCATCACAACTGACGCACATGAACACCTGACGCACCATCACAACTGACGCACATGAACACCTGACGCACTATCACAACTGACGCACATGAACACCTGATGCACCATCACAACTAACGCACTATCACACCTGACGCACTATCACAAATAACGCACCTGAACACCTGACGCACCATCACAAATAACGCACATGAACACCTGACGCACTATCACACCTGACGCACCATCACAACTGACGCACATGAACACCTGACGCACCATCACAACTGACGCACATGAACACCTGACGCACCATCACAACTGACGCACATGAACACCTGACGCACCATCACAACTAACGCACATGAACACCTGACGCACCATCACAACTAACGCACATGAACACCTGACGCACCATCACAACTAACGCACATGAACACCTGACGCACCATCACAACTAACGCACATGAACACCTGACGCACCATCACAACTAACGCACATGAACACCTGACGCACCATCACAACTAACGCACATGAACACCTGACGCACCATCACAACTAACGCACATGAACACCTGACGCACTATCACACCTGACGCACCATCACAACTGACGCACATGAACACCTGACGCACCATCACAACTGACGCACATGAACACCTGACGCACCATCACAACTAACGCACATGAACACCTGACGCACATGAACACCTGACGCACCATCACAACTGACGCACATGAACACCTGACGCACCATCACAACTGACGCACATGAACACCTGACGCACCATCACACCTGACACACATGAACACCTGACGCACCATCACAACTAACGCACATGAACACCTGACGCACCATCACAACTAACGCACATGAACACCTGACGCACCATCACAACTGACGCACATGAACACCTGACGCACCATCACAACTAACGCACATGAACACCTGACGCACCATCACAACTGACGCACATGAACACCTGACGCACCATCACAACTGACGCACATGAACACCTGACGCACCATCACAACTAACGCACATGAACACCTGACGCACCATCACAACTGACGCACATGAACACCTGACGCACCATCACAACTGACGCACATGAACACCTGACGCACCATCACAACTGACGCACATGAACACCTGACGCACCATCACAACTGACGCACATGAACACCTGACGCACCATCACAACTGACGCACATGAACACCTGACGCACCATCACAACTGACGCACATGAACACCTGACGCACTATCACACCTGACGCACCATCACAACTGACGCACATGAACACCTGACGCACCATCACAACTGACGCACATGAACACCTGACGCACCATCACAACTGACGCACATGAACACCTGACGCACCATCACAACTGACGCACATGAACACCTGACGCACCATCACAACTGACGCACATGAACACCTGACGCACCATCACAACTGACGCACATGAACACCTGACGCACCATCACAACTGACGCACATGAACACCTGACGCACCATCACAACTGACGCACATGAACACCTGACGCACTATCACAACTGACGCACATGAACACCTGATGCACCATCACAACTAACGCACTATCACACCTGACGCACTATCACAAATAACGCACCTGAACACCTGACGCACCATCACAAATAACGCACATGAACACCTGACGCACTATCACACCTGACGCACCATCACAACTGACGCACATGAACACCTGACGCACCATCACAACTGACGCACATGAACACCTGACGCACCATCACAACTGACGCACATGAACACCTGACGCACCATCACAACTGACGCACATGAACACCTGACGCACCATCACAACTAACGCACATGAACACCTGACGCACCATCACAACTAACGCACATGAACACCTGACGCACCATCACAACTAACGCACATGAACACCTGACGCACCATCACAACTAACGCACATGAACACCTGACGCACCATCACAACTAACGCACATGAACACCTGACGCACCATCACAACTAACGCACATGAACACCTGACGCACTATCACACCTGACGCACCATCACAACTGACGCACATGAACACCTGACGCACCATCACAACTGACGCACATGAACACCTGACGCACCATCACAACTAACGCACATGAACACCTGACGCACATGAACACCTGACGCACCATCACAACTGACGCACATGAACACCTGACGCACCATCACAACTGACGCACATGAACACCTGACGCACCATCACACCTGACACACATGAACACCTGACGCACCATCACAACTAACGCACATGAACACCTGACGCACCATCACAACTAACGCACATGAACACCTGACGCACCATCACAACTGACGCACATGAACACCTGACGCACCATCACAACTAACGCACATGAACACCTGACGCACCATCACAACTGACGCACATGAACACCTGACGCACCATCACAACTGACGCACATGAACACCTGACGCACCATCACAACTGACGCACATGAACACCTGACGCACCATCACAACTGACGCACATGAACACCTGACGCACCATCACAACTGACGCACATGAACACCTGACGCACCATCACAACTGACGCACATGAACACCTGACGCACCATCACAACTGACACACATGAACACCTGACGCACCATCACAACTGACGCACATGAACACCTGACGCACCATCACAACTGACGCACCATCACAACTGACGCACATGAACACCTGACGCACCATCACAACTGACGCACATGAACACCTGACGCACATGAACACCTGACGCACCATCACAACTGACGCACATGAACACCTGACGCACCATCACAACTGACGCACATGAACACCTGACGCACCATCACAACTGACGCACATGAACACCTGACGCACCATCACAACTGACGCACCATCACAACTGACGCACATGAACACCTGACGCACCATCACAACTGACGCACATGAACACCTGACGCACATGAACACCTGACGCACCATCACAACTGACGCACATGAACACCTGACGCACCATCACAACTGACGCACATGAACACCTGACGCACCATCACAACTGACGCACATGAACACCTGACGCACCATCACAACTGACGCACATGAACACCTGACGCACCATCACAACTGACGCACATGAACACCTGACGCACCATCACAACTGACGCACATGAACACCTGATGCACCATCACAACTAACGCACATGAACACCTGACGCACCATCACAACTAACGCACCATCACACCTGACGCACATGAACACCTGACGCACCATCACACCTGACGCACATGAACACCTGACGCACCATCACAACTGACGCACATGAACACCTGACGCACCATCACAACTGACGCACATGAACACCTGACGCACCATCACAACTGACGCACATGAACACCTGACGCACCATCACAACTGACGCACATGAACACCTGACGCACTATCACAACTGACGCACATGAACACCTGATGCACCATCACAACTAACGCACATGAACACCTGATGCACCATCACAACTAACGCACTATCACACCTGACGCACTATCACAAATAACGCACCTGAACACCTGACGCACCATCACAAATAACGCACATGAACACCTGACGCACTATCACATCTGACGCACCATCACAACTGACGCACATGAACACCTGACGCACCATCACAACTAACGCACATGAACACCTGACGCACCATCACAACTAACGCACATGAACACCTGACGCACCATCACAACTAACGCACATGAACACCTGACGCACTATCACACCTGACGCACCATCACAACTGACGCACATGAACACCTGACGCACCATCACAACTGACGCACTATCACACCTGACGCACCATCACAACTGACGCACATGAACACCTGACGCACCATCACAACTGACGCACATGAACACCTGACGCACCATCACAACTGACGCACATGAACACCTGACGCACCATCACAACTGACGCACATGAACACCTGACGCACCATCACAACTGACGCACATGAACACCTGACGCACCATCACAACTGACGCACATGAACACCTGACGCACCATCACAACTGACGCACATGAACACCTGACGCACCATCACAACTGACGCACATGAACACCTGACGCACCATCACAACTGACGCACATGAACACCTGACGCACTATCACAACTGACGCACATGAACACCTGATGCACTATCACAACTGACGCACATGAACACCTGATGCACCATCACAACTAACGCACTATCACACCTGACGCACTATCACAAATAACGCACCTGAACACCTGACGCACCATCACAAATGACACACCATCACAAATAACGCACATGAACACCTGACGCACTATCACACCTGACGCACCATCACAACTGACGCACATGAACACCTGACGCACCATCACAACTGACGCACATGAACACCTGATGCACCATCACAACTAACGCACATGAACACCTGACGCACCATCACAACTAACGCACCATCACACCTGACGCACATGAACACCTGACGCACCATCACAACTGACGCACATGAACACCTGACGCACCATCACAACTGACGCACATGAACACCTGACGCACCATCACAACTGACGCACATGAACACCTGACGCACCATCACAACTGACGCACATGAACACCTGACGCACCATCACAACTGACGCACATGAACACCTGACGCACTATCACAACTGACGCACATGAACACCTGATGCACCATCACAACTAACGCACATGAACACCTGATGCACCATCACAACTAACGCACTATCACACCTGACGCACTATCACAAATAACGCACCTGAACACCTGACGCACCATCACAAATAACGCACATGAACACCTGACGCACTATCACACCTGACGCACCATCACAACTGACGCACATGAACACCTGACGCACCATCACAACTAACGCACATGAACACCTGACGCACCATCACAACTAACGCACATGAACACCTGACGCACCATCACAACTGACGCACATGAACACCTGACGCACCATCACAACTGACGCACATGAACACCTGACGCACTATCACAACTGACGCACATGAACACCTGATGCACCATCACAACTAACGCACATGAACACCTGATGCACCATCACAACTAACGCACTATCACACCTGACACACTATCACAAATAACGCACCTGAACACCTGACGCACCATCACAAATAACGCACATGAACACCTGACGCACCATCACAACTGACGCACATGAACACCTGACGCACCATCACAACTAACGCACATGAACACCTGATGCACCATCACAACTAACGCACATGAACACCTGACGCACCATCACAACTAACGCACATGAACACCTGACGCACTATCACACCTGACGCACCATCACAACTGACGCACATGAACACCTGACGCACCATCACAACTGACGCACTATCACACCTGACGCACCATCACAACTGACGCACATGAACACCTGACGCACCATCACAACTGACGCACATGAACACCTGACGCACCATCACAACTGACGCACATGAACACCTGACGCACCATCACAACTGACGCACATGAACACCTGACGCACCATCACAACTGACGCACATGAACACCTGACGCACCATCACAACTGACGCACATGAACACCTGACGCACCATCACAACTGACGCACATGAACACCTGACGCACCATCACAACTGACGCACATGAACACCTGACGCACCATCACAACTGACGCACATGAACACCTGACGCACCATCACAACTGACGCACATGAACACCTGACGCACCATCACAACTGACGCACATGAACACCTGACGCACTATCACAACTGACGCACATGAACACCTGATGCACTATCACAACTGACGCACATGAACACCTGATGCACCATCACAACTAACGCACTATCACACCTGACGCACTATCACAAATAACGCACCTGAACACCTGACGCACCATCACAAATGACACACCATCACAAATAACGCACATGAACACCTGACGCACTATCACACCTGACGCACCATCACACCTGACGCACATGAACACCTGACGCACCATCACAACTGACGCACATGAACACCTGACGCACCATCACAACTGACGCACATGAACACCTGACGCACCATCACAACTGACGCACATGAACACCTGACGCACCATCACAACTGACGCACATGAACACCTGACGCACCATCACAACTGACGCACATGAACACCTGACGCACTATCACAACTGACGCACATGAACACCTGATGCACCATCACAACTAACGCACATGAACACCTGATGCACCATCACAACTAACGCACTATCACACCTGACGCACTATCACAAATAACGCACCTGAACACCTGACGCACCATCACAAATAACGCACATGAACACCTGACGCACTATCACACCTGACGCACCATCACAACTGACGCACATGAACACCTGACGCACCATCACAACTAACGCACATGAACACCTGACGCACCATCACAACTAACGCACATGAACACCTGACGCACCATCACAACTGACGCACATGAACACCTGACGCACCATCACAACTGACGCACATGAACACCTGACGCACTATCACAACTGACGCACATGAACACCTGATGCACCATCACAACTAACGCACATGAACACCTGATGCACCATCACAACTAACGCACTATCACACCTGACGCACTATCACAAATAACGCACCTGAACACCTGACGCACCATCACAAATAACGCACATGAACACCTGACGCACCATCACAACTGACGCACATGAACACCTGACGCACCATCACAACTAACGCACATGAACACCTGATGCACCATCACAACTAACGCACATGAACACCTGACGCACCATCACAACTAACGCACATGAACACCTGACGCACTATCACACCTGACGCACCATCACAACTGACGCACATGAACACCTGACGCACCATCACAACTGACGCACTATCACACCTGACGCACCATCACAACTGACGCACATGAACACCTGACGCACCATCACAACTGACGCACATGAACACCTGACGCACCATCACAACTGACGCACATGAACACCTGACGCACCATCACAACTGACGCACATGAACACCTGACGCACCATCACAACTGACGCACATGAACACCTGACGCACCATCACAACTGACGCACATGAACACCTGACGCACCATCACAACTGACGCACATGAACACCTGACGCACCATCACAACTGACGCACATGAACACCTGACGCACCATCACAACTAACGCACATGAACACCTGACGCACTATCACACCTGACGCACCATCACAACTGACGCACATGAACACCTGACGCACCATCACAACTGACGCACTATCACACCTGACGCACCATCACAACTGACGCACATGAACACCTGACGCACCATCACAACTGACGCACATGAACACCTGACGCACCATCACAACTGACGCACATGAACACCTGACGCACCATCACAACTGACGCACATGAACACCTGACGCACCATCACAACTGACGCACATGAACACCTGACGCACCATCACAACTGACGCACATGAACACCTGACGCACCATCACAACTGACGCACATGAACACCTGACGCACTATCACAACTGACGCACATGAACACCTGATGCACTATCACAACTGACGCACATGAACACCTGATGCACCATCACAACTAACGCACTATCACACCTGACGCACTATCACAAATAACGCACCTGAACACCTGACGCACCATCACAAATGACGCACCATCACAAATAACGCACATGAACACCTGACGCACTATCACACCTGACGCACCATCACAACTGACGCACATGAACACCTGACGCACCATCACAACTGACGCACATGAACACCTGACGCACCATCACAACTGACGCACATGAACACCTGACGCACCATCACAACTAACGCACATGAACACCTGACGCACCATCACAACTAACGCACATGAACACCTGACGCACCATCACAACTAACGCACATGAACACCTGACGCACCATCACAACTAACGCACATGAACACCTGACGCACTATCACACCTGACGCACCATCACAACTGACGCACATGAACACCTGACGCACCATCACAACTGACGCACATGAACACCTGACGCACCATCACAACTAACGCACATGAACACCTGACGCACCATCACAACTAACGCACTATCACACCTGACGCACTATCACAAATAACGCACCTGAACACCTGACGCACCATCACAAATAACGCACATGAACACCTGACGCACTATCACACCTGACGCACATGAACACCTGACGCACATGAACACCTGACGCACCATCACAACTAACGCACATGAACACCTGACGCACCATCACAACTAACGCACATGAACACCTGACGCACCATCACAACTAACGCACATGAACACCTGACGCACCATCACAACTAACGCACATGAACACCTGACGCACTATCACACCTGACGCACCATCACAACTGACGCACATGAACACCTGACGCACCATCACAACTGACGCACATGAACACCTGACGCACCATCACAACTAACGCACATGAACACCTGACGCACCATCACAACTAACGCACTATCACACCTGACGCACTATCACAAATAACGCACCTGAACACCTGACGCACCATCACAAATAACGCACATGAACACCTGACGCACTATCACACCTGACGCACATGAACACCTGACGCACCATCACAACTAACGCACATGAACACCTGACGCACCATCACAACTAACGCACATGAACACCTGACGCACCATCACAACTAACGCACATGAACACCTGACGCACCATCACAACTAACGCACATGAACACCTGACGCACCATCACAACTAACGCACATGAACACCTGACGCACCATCACAACTAACGCACATGAACACCTGACGCACCATCACAACTAACGCACATGAACACCTGACGCACCATCACAACTAACGCACATGAACACCTGACGCACTATCACACCTGACGCACCATCACATATGACGCACATGAACACCTGACGCACCATCACAACTGACGCACATGAACACCTGACGCACCATCACAACTGACGCACATGAACACCTGACGCACCATCACAACTAACGCACATGAACACCTGACGCACCATCACAACTAACGCACATGAACACCTGACGCACCATCACAACTAACGCACATGAACACCTGACGCACCATCACAACTAACGCACATGAACACCTGACGCACCATCACAACTAACGCACATGAACACCTGACGCACCATCACAACTAACGCACATGAACACCTGACGCACCATCACAACTAACGCACATGAACACCTGACGCACTATCACACCTGACGCACCATCACAACTGACGCACATGAACACCTGACGCACCATCACAACTGACGCACATGAACACCTGACGCACCATCACAACTGACGCACATGAACACCTGACGCACCATCACAACTAACGCACATGAACACCTGACGCACCATCACAACTAACGCACATGAACACCTGACGCACCATCACAACTAACGCACATGAACACCTGACGCACCATCACAACTAACGCACATGAACACCTGACGCACCATCACAACTAACGCACATGAACACCTGACGCACTATCACACCTGACACACCATCACAACTAACGCACATGAACACCTGACGCACTATCACACCTGACACACCATCACAACTGACGCACATGAACACCTGACGCACCATCACAACTGACGCACATGAACACCTGACGCACATGAACACCTGACGCACCATCACAACTAACGCACATGAACACCTGACGCACCATCACAACTAACGCACATGAACACCTGACGCACCATCACAACTAACGCACATGAACACCTGACGCACCATCACAACTAACGCACATGAACACCTGACGCACCATCACAACTAACGCACATGAACACCTGACGCACTATCACAAATAACGCACCTGAACACCTGACGCACAATCACAACTAACGCACATGAACACCTGACGCACCATCACAACTAACGCACCTGAACACCTGACGCACCATCACAAATAACGCACCTGAACACCTGACGCACCATCACAACTAACGCACATGAACACCTGACGCACCATCACAACTAACGCACATGAACACCTGACGCACCATCACAACTAACGCACATGAACACCTGACGCACCATCACAACTAACGCACATGAACACCTGACGCACCATCACAACTAACGCACATGAACACCTGACGCACCATCACAACTAACGCACATGAACACCTGACGCACCATCACAACTAACGCACATGAACACCTGACGCACTATCACACCTGACGCACCATCACAACTGACGCACATGAACACCTGACGCACCATCACAACAGACGCACATGAACACCTGACGCACCATCACAACTAACGCACATGAACACCTGACGCACCATCACAACTAACGCACATGAACACCTGACGCACTATCACAAATAACGCACCTGAACACCTGACGCACAATCACAACTAACGCACATGAACACCTGACGCACCATCACAACTAACGCACCTGAACACCTGACGCACTATCACAAATAACGCACCTGAACACCTGACGCACCATCACAACTAACGCACATGAACACCTGACGCACCATCACAACTAACGCACATGAACACCTGACGCACCATGTCGTGGAAATTCTTTCTCCACTTTAAATAATAATTGGAAGACAGCTGGAGATTTCAAAAGTTATAAAGATCTTTATTTCTTGCAAGAAAGGCAGTTCACACATCAGTCAAGAGTCTGATATGGAAGGGCGCTGACTTCTCCTTTTTGCTCAGCTATATACCCTTAACACATCCTGGTCTGTCTCAAAAGATCGCCTTGGTTTACCTTAAAAGGCAACATGTCTCTGTTCGAGATCTCTTCTAACATACATTCTATCTAGACAAAGCAATACCATGTCTGCAAAAGTTTCCTGTTATTAGCTGCTGATCTCATTCGCACCTTTTGCCTATCTCTATTTTCATCAAAGCTGCACACATACTTTTCACACTTAAAAGTATACAGTAGGTCACTTTGACATTTTGTTGTCTGCAAACTTATATGATCATATTTCCTTAAATGCTTATGAGTAAAAATAAATATTCAACGTTAACACAAGTTGCACACACCTAAAAGTAAAAGAACACATCTAAATGTAAAATTTCCATCACAATCCACCCCATGTTCATTCAAAGAACATACACACAAATTTTGACATTTACTTCTCCATAATCATAGTTTCCTGGTTTGGCCTTTCCTATAACAATTATAAGTTAGTGACTTTAATACCACCTAATATCTCTAATCATACCATGTTCCATCTTTTACTTTAGAATACCTGTCAAATATTCCTTTAATTAGCATTCTAAGTTGTAATTAAAATACCACCTGTTTCCAATGTTACATACCATAGTACATTGCCTTTTAACTTTGAATCAAGTTTCATTATCCTTTGCTAAATTTCGAATCACATTGATCTATTAGGCCTTTAACAGGCTGATACCTGCTGATTAACCATTTTTCTTAACCATATTTTGCTAGCTTTTAGACTATTGTTTTACTTAGTAAGATCTATTTAAGGATCTGTGTAATAAAATCTAACCAAAAAAGTTCTAAAATCTTTTCATTTTTATCCTTAACACAAATATCAATAATTGTATTATTTTGTTTCAAACAATGTCATTAATTTTTAAATTAAATTAACTCAGCTCAAACCAGCTCTTGCCATTTTATCTTTAATTACCTATCTTAAAATCCTATTTTCCAGAATTAACTGATGGACATAACATGTCCTGCCTCTATTTGTTGGCAATGCGGAATAATTCATTATGGATCCATTGATCCAGATCATTAAATCCGTAACTTCATTCTGAATTAAGAGAGCTTTTTTAGAATTTTGCTTTGAGCAAATATTCTATTTCACTGAAATGTCTTAGATTCATTTTAGTCTTTAAATTTGACATGTTTGAGTTACATTGTTCTTGGTCTTGGTTTTACCTTTGTGCTCATATTTTTTCTAATACGTTGAAGACCTTTCTCAACAAAACAAGTTCATGTTTCATTTCTGGAAGCCGGGTTAATAATAATTCAGAAATTTAATATGTTTCCCATAATCAATCACCTTCTGAAAGTTTTTTCTTTTGCTATTTTAACAAATGGAAACACCTAAAAAAATATTTAATGTAGTCATTAATTAATCGCTATAGAAGTTTACCCTATTATCTATTCGGACCTAGTCCAGCAGAGTAACTTATCCTCTCTTATTAGAGAACAATTATTACCCCTATTAATTAATTTTTTTAGCATCTATGATATCTTAATTAGGGTTCTAAACCCTCAAGTTTCTTCAAAAATAGTCCTTAGATTATTTATTATCTTTACAGTAATGTACCTATTTAGAGTCCCTATACTCTACAGAATTAAGAAATCTTCCTCTTCTTAATTTACGTGAACCTGAAATATTAAAATTAATTAGTAATTGTTCAAATCATGAGATCTATATCAATTCTCAGTCGCACAGTTTGATTGAACTGAATAAAAACATCAATTAACATAACACACAATTAATTATTATGCTAAGCTTGAACCATTAGTTGGTCCACATCTTCCTCCAGATGTGTTGATCATCTCGTTGCCCCATGGACGTTCCATCTTCACCAGGGTGATTCTTTGCGAAACGTTGCAATGGGCTTATCCCACGTTGGCAAGGGAGGAAAAGTTACTAGCACTCCCTTTGTCCCTCACTTTACGCTGTGCGTTGTCGTTGGTGTCGGCGTTTGGGGTTGTTGAGGCTGGTTTGAGTAGTTTAAGTCGATATGCTTGGACGGAGGTGTCACTCACTGCAACCTTGCTGATAGTTGCAAGATTTTTCCTCAGAACACAACCGCAGTCCACTGGACCTTGTTTGTGGAGTGAACCATAAGAACAACCTGTGAATGGAGACCTTAAGTATTTTGTTAGTGACAACATCATGTATCATGTCGCCAGACTCATCTGCTTGTCTGGCCGGTCATCCTTTTTTGATGAGACCTGTGAAATTTCATGTTAAACAGTGACAAGACAATATTTTATACATTTGGAACAGAATCAGTTCTGTTCGATGAGATCCATCATGACATCCTGTAAAAGGAAAAAGTTAAACATGGGGTAGACAGGGCAAGCTTGCTTGCTCTCTGCCTTCCCAAAGTTATATGCTGCGCAGGTGTGGCATTGTTTATTTCTGCCACAACAATAACCCATACCACAGTAGTTAGCCAAATTCATCCATGGTTGTTATTTTATTGGGAATATTTTCTTCCCTGTTGGGTCATATTTTATCTGTTTAGATACAGCTGTTTTGATTGACATCATTTATCTCAGTGTCTCTCAGAACACCATAATTCACACACTCACTTTCACACACTCCACACACCCCTCTCTGGCCAGAGATTCATACATTCTTGTCTGCCAAAGCAGTTTATGAACTGAATGGGGAACATATATTTATTAGGAGTGGAATACCACCAAATCTGAACGGTAACAAAGTTCGACGACGACAGAAACTACTGAACGTAGACACACTGTGGCATTCCCCTTGCGACAGTGTCTGAACGTTACGATATCAATTCTCAGTTGTCCGATGCAGTCGTCATGTGTTTGAGTTTAACACCGTGAACATAAACCTAACTTTTCAAAATCAAATAGATTAAACACTTTAAATAGAAATCGTATAGACCTACAATTGCAGTTGAGAGAATCCGTTTTAATTTCTCAAATGCAATTTGTCATTCTTTGCACAATTTCAATTTTCCACTTTTTGCTGTTGCTCATAAGCTATTTAAAAGAATATTTAGAAATCTTCACACAATCTTTGATCCATGGACAAAAATAAAAAAACATTTCTATCTCGCTGATAATGACAGCATGTGATTTCAAATGTTTATAATTAGAAAACATTGTTTCTATTGAATCTAGAAAATTACCTTTTTAAATGAAATGGAGTGACCAATATTTTTGTCAAATCACAATTTATATTTAAAGTTGGTCACCCAATCTCATTCTCATATGCACAATGCACAAAAAAGTATCTTAGTTAAACATACAGTAAACCATTGACTCTTAGAATCTCATAGATCAAAACCGTTTTTCCACACTGTCTCCCAGGGATAACGGGATACAAATTCTAGACGCCTTCATATAAAAAGTATAATATTTAAACACGTGCAATTCATATAGTACTATTTATTCATCACTTTAACAGTTCTGATTCCCTTAATATTTTCTCTTATAGTGACTGTTTGTAAAACCCTGTGCTCTCAGATGGCCACACATTTTGTCAGCCACCAATCTTTTAGTCACACTGTTTCACAAAAAGCCCCATTCTCTCCACTCTGCAGTCTGTGGTTTAGCTAAAAAGATGTGAGGGACGGCCCCCTCCACATCATACAGTGATGCCTGGCTATCAGTCAATTCAACCTTCACAGCACACCATTTATCTGACCAAATTAACTCTGAGGTTTTTAGTTCCTCAATCTCTAGTTCAGACCATTTTTCAGCAAAAATTTCATCTGGCTCATTGCTAACATGACATGTGCAATGCAAATCACTTTCTTCCATGAAATCATGGTCAGGAGGCATCCTATTTGTGGCTTTGTTTTGCAGACCACACTGAGGAGTGCTCCATTCAAAAACATATAATGTTTCAGTTGGCATTCGCACCATGCTCATATCAGCAGTGAGGCCACTGTCATCACAATACAAGTTCAGCTTTAGTTTACACATCAAATCTCTTCTCAGAAGATTACAAGGACAGGTAGTAGTTACAAGAAAAGCATTAGAAAATGAGTGATCACCAATCTGACAAGACAAATCTGCTGTATATGGTTCCTTTACCAGATGCCCTGTGGCACTTCTGGAGGTTGTCCATTTTCCAGATAATACAGTTAAATCAGGCAATTGTTCATTTTTAATTACTGAGTTCGTCACTCCACTGTCAGTTTAGAACTTAATTTTCTTTCCCTCGACACTGATGTCAATCATTGGTAATTTTGCAAATGCTTTATACATTCGTTCAGTGTCAGCAAGCAAATTTTCTTCATTGCAAGAAACAGCAAGCACATTTTCTTCATTGCATAGAGCAGAAAAAGAGATAAGATTAAACATATTTACCACCTGGGAGTCAGACCCTTCACCGTCGCTCCCCTCCCCCTCCACTTTCAATCTCCTTGTGGCTCTGGTGGCTGTTGGAATCCTTTCTTCTTTGGAGGATCCGGACAGTCATTTCTCCAGTGTCCTTTTCGCCCACAATTACAACAAGCTTCAGGGTCCATTGCGGGTCGGTCACCCATTCCACGTCCTCCTCCACCCCATCTTCAGCAGAGCCAGTTGAGTGTCTTTGTCAGTCTTTTTCTGTTTGTTCTTGGCTTGGTCTCTCAGCAGCTGTTGTTGATGCGTTGCGTGTCGCCGGATTTCTTCCAGACGCGCTTGGTGGTACCCCACACAAGACGTTTTGACCTTTTTCCCTATTTCAGGGTCCAGACCGTCCAGAAAAAAAAACAGTTTTCAGATATTCTTCATACGTACTTATCTTTGATTGTCTGGCCTGTGCTTCTCTTTGGGTTGGTGAACATTTACGAATTTTGCGGATAGAGGAGTGTAGTCTGGAGGAGCAGAGGGCAGGGTGATCGAACCTAGCAAGCTTCGATATGGGTGTTTTGGTGGGCTTGCTTGCAGACTCGTTCCCTCTTCTTCTTTGTCTTCCTCAGGATCTTGACTTCCCATTGCTCCTGGTTGTCTTTGTGGTTCGTGGAGGGCCACTGCTGGTGGTGGTTGGTAGGGGGAGTAGGGAGCCGGACAGCGGTCGTCCTCAGCCAGGCGGGTTTTCATGCATCTCATTTCCTCGGAAGAATTAGAAACAGAGTTTAGTAAAGTTTTTCTGGCTTCCTCTGCCTTTGTCTCTCTACTATTTGCACTCTCCAATGGTGCTAATTCTGCGTTTATCTGTCTTCTTTGTCTGGTAATTGCCTCATTTAACCATACATCTATAAAAGTCATAATTATATTTTTCTGTATATTTTTTTTTGGACTTGCTTTTTGTCCAATTTTCCTTTGTCTTTTGCAGATGGCTTACACTTAGACATTAAACACACATTATATCTATACAATTTAATTAACTGTGGTATCCTATGATGCCACCCCGTTCCATTTTTTCCTTGGTCATGGAACAATAATTCCCTTTTGAGAAATCCACTGTCTCCAACTCTTTATCATTAACATTACCCATTTTTGCACAAATTTTACTCAACAGTATTTATATTTGCGTGTTTAAATCCTTTCCCTTCACGTGGTCACCACGTACATTATTCACTGTGTTAATTCTTCCCCCACTGCGTGGCCACCACGCCTGCCTAAATCCGTCGATCTAGGACTTTCAAAAATGCCTACATCCGTCGATGCTAGGTCTTTTTCCCAGACAAGTGCCTTCTTAAATGTTCGAAAATTTACTATCAGGCTTATTTCAAAACAGCACCTTGTCTGGACGTTTGAGGACTTACTATCCGGCTTATTCTACTTATTCTCAAACTCTGGCCCTTTTGGGAAAGCAATTAACACATGCATTTGAGACTATTACTTTCAGGCTTATTCTCAAATCCTTTTGGAAATTACTTTCAGGCTTATTCCAAAAATCCTGACCCTTTTAGGAAAAATATTCAATACGCAAATAATTTTCTTATTTACCACGTAAATAATTTTCTCTCACCGTGCTTTTGCAGCTTGGTTCTTTATTCGGGATCGCGTCCACCTAGGCCTGCCGTGGTGTCTACAATTCTCCCGTCCCTTGCATTTTTAGCGTTGGGGTATCGGAGCCAGAGACTTCTTGTCTTTGGGATGTTCAATCAATTGCTTCGTCCACGGAGGTCATCAGCTTTGCGGATCCCATCCTCGTCGCCATTTGTCGTGGAAATTCTTTCTCCACTTTAAATAATAATTGGAAGACAGCTGGAGATTTCAAAAGTTATAAAGATCTTTATTTCTTGCAAGAAAGGCAGTTCACACATCAGTCAAGAGTCTGATATGGAAGGGCGCTGACTTCTCCTTTTTGCTCAGCTATATACCCTTAACACATCCTGGTCTGTCTCAAAAGATCGCCTTGGTTTACCTTAAAAGGCAACATGTCTCTGTTCGAGATCTCTTCTAACATACATTCTATCTAGACAAAGCAATACCATGTCTGCAAAAGTTTCCTGTTATTAGCTGCTGATCTCATTCGCACCTTTTGCCTATCTCTATTTTCATCAAAGCTGCACACATACTTTTCACACTTAAAAGTATACAGTAGGTCACTTTGACATTTTGTTGTCTGCAAACTTATATGATCATATTTCCTTAAATGCTTATGAGTAAAAATAAATATTCAACGTTAACACAAGTTGCACACACCTAAAAGTAAAAGAACACATCTAAATGTAAAATTTCCATCACAACCATCACAACTAACGCACATGAACACCTGACGCACCATCACAACTAACGCACATGAACACCTGACGCACCATCACAACTAACGCACATGAACACCTGACGCACCATCACAACTAACGCACATGAACACCTGACGCACCATCACAACTAACGCACATGAACACCTGACGCACCATCACAACTAACGCACATGAACACCTGACGCACCATCACAACTAACGCACATGAACACCTGACGCACTATCACACCTGACGCACCATCACAACTGACGCACATGAACACCTGACGCACCATCACAACTGACGCACATGAACACCTGACGCACCATCACAACTGACGCACATGAACACCTGACGCACCATCACAACTGACGCACATGAACACCTGACGCACCATCACAACTGACGCACATGAACACCTGACGCACCATCACAACTGACGCACATGAACACCTGATGCACTATCACAACTGACGCACATGAACACCTGATGCACCATCACAACTAACGCACTATCACACCTGACGCACTATCACAAATAACGCACCTGAACACCTGACGCACCATCACAAATAACGCACATGAACACCTGACGCACTATCACACCTGACGCACCATCACAACTGACGCACATGAACACCTGACGCACCATCACAACTGACGCACATGAACACCTGACGCACCATCACAACTGACGCACATGAACACCTGACGCACCATTACAACTAACGCACATGAACACCTGACGCACCATCACAACTAACGCACATGAACACCTGACGCACCATCACAACTAACGCACATGAACACCTGACGCACCATCACAACTAACGCACATGAACACCTGACGCACCATCACAACTAACGCACATGAACACCTGACGCACCATCACAACTAACGCACATGAACACCTGACGCACCATCACAACTAACGCACATGAACACCTGACGCACCATCACAACTAACGCACATGAACACCTGACGCACTATCACACCTGACGCACCATCACAACTGACGCACATGAACACCTGACGCACCATCACAACTGACGCACATGAACACCTGACACACCATCACAACTAACGCACATGAACACCTGACGCACTATCACACCTGACGCACCATCACAACTGACGCACATGAACACCTGACGCACCATCACAACTGACGCACATGAACACCTGACGCACCATCACACCTGACACACATGAACACCTGACGCACCATCACAACTAACGCACATGAACACCTGACGCACCATCACAACTAACGCACATGAACACCTGACGCACCATCACAACTAACGCACATGAACACCTGACGCACCATCACAACTAACGCACATGAACACCTGACGCACTATCACACCTGACGCACCATCACAACTGACGCACATGAACACCTGACGCACCATCACAACTGACGCACATGAACACCTGACGCACCATCACAACTGACGCACATGAACACCTGACGCACCATCACAACTGACGCACATGAACACCTGACGCACCATCACAACTGACGCACATGAACACCTGACGCACCATCACAACTGACGCACATGAACACCTGACGCACCATCACAACTGACGCACATGAACACCTGACGCACCATCACAACTGACGCACATGAACACCTGATGCACTATCACAACTGACGCACATGAACACCTGATGCACCATCACAACTAACGCACTATCACACCTGACGCACTATCACAAATAACGCACCTGAACACCTGACGCACCATCACAAATAACGCACATGAACACCTGACGCACTATCACACCTGACGCACCATCACAACTGACGCACATGAACACCTGACGCACCATCACAACTGACGCACATGAACACCTGACGCACCATCACAACTGACGCACATGAACACCTGACGCACCATTACAACTAACGCACATGAACACCTGACGCACCATCACAACTAACGCACATGAACACCTGACGCACCATCACAACTAACGCACATGAACACCTGACGCACCATCACAACTAACGCACATGAACACCTGACGCACCATCACAACTAACGCACATGAACACCTGACGCACCATCACAACTAACGCACATGAACACCTGACGCACCATCACAACTAACGCACATGAACACCTGACGCACCATCACAACTAACGCACATGAACACCTGACGCACTATCACACCTGACGCACCATCACAACTGACGCACATGAACACCTGACGCACCATCACAACTGACGCACATGAACACCTGACACACCATCACAACTAACGCACATGAACACCTGACGCACTATCACACCTGACGCACCATCACAACTGACGCACATGAACACCTGACGCACCATCACAACTGACGCACATGAACACCTGACGCACCATCACACCTGACACACATGAACACCTGACGCACCATCACAACTAACGCACATGAACACCTGACGCACCATCACAACTAACGCACATGAACACCTGACGCACCATCACAACTGACGCACATGAACACCTGACGCACCATCACAACTAACGCACATGAACACCTGACGCACCATCACAACTGACGCACATGAACACCTGACGCACCATCACAACTGACGCACATGAACACCTGACGCACCATCACAACTGACGCACATGAACACCTGACGCACCATCACAACTAACGCACATGAACACCTGACGCACCATCACAACTGACGCACATGAACACCTGACGCACCATCACAACTGACGCACATGAACACCTGACGCACCATCACAACTGACGCACATGAACACCTGACGCACCATCACAACTGACGCACATGAACACCTGACGCACCATCACAACTGACGCACATGAACACCTGACGCACCATCACAACTGACGCACATGAACACCTGACGCACCATCACAACTGACGCACATGAACACCTGACGCACCATCACAACTGACGCACATGAACACCTGACGCACCATCACAACTGACGCACCATCACAACTGACGCACATGAACACCTGACGCACCATCACAACTGACGCACATGAACACCTGACGCACATGAACACCTGACGCACATGAACACCTGACGCACCATCACAACTAACGCACATGAACACCTGACGCACCATCACAACTAACGCACATGAACACCTGACGCACCATCACAACTGACGCACATGAACACCTGACGCACCATCACAACTAACGCACATGAACACCTGACGCACCATCACAACTGACGCACATGAACACCTGACGCACCATCACAACTGACGCACATGAACACCTGACGCACCATCACAACTGACGCACATGAACACCTGACGCACCATCACAACTGACGCACATGAACACCTGACGCACCATCACAACTGACGCACATGAACACCTGACGCACCATCACAACTGACGCACATGAACACCTGACGCACATGAACACCTGACGCACCATCACAACTGACGCACATGAACACCTGACGCACCATCACAACTGACGCACATGAACACCTGACGCACCATCACAACTGACGCACATGAACACCTGACGCACCATCACAACTGACGCACATGAACACCTGACGCACCATCACAACTGACGCACATGAACACCTGACGCACCATCACAACTGACGCACATGAACACCTGATGCACCATCACAACTGACGCACTATCACACCTGACGCACATGAACACCTGACGCACCATCACACCTGACGCACATGAACACCTGACGCACCATCACAACTGACGCACATGAACACCTGACGCACCATCACAACTAACGCACATGAACACCTGACGCACCATCACAACTAACGCACATGAACACCTGATGCACCATCACAACTAACGCACATGAACACCTGATGCACCATCACAAATAACGCACATGAACACCTGACGCACTATCACATCTGACGCACCATCACAACTGACGCACATGAACACCTGACGCACCATCACAACTAACGCACATGAACACCTGACGCACCATCACAACTAACGCACATGAACACCTGACGCACCATCACAACTAACGCACATGAACACCTGACGCACTATCACACCTGACGCACCATCACAACTGACGCACATGAACACCTGACGCACCATCACAACTGACGCACTATCACACCTGACGCACCATCACAACTGACGCACATGAACACCTGACGCACCATCACAACTGACGCACATGAACACCTGACGCACCATCACAACTGACGCACCATCACAACTGACGCACATGAACACCTGACGCACCATCACAACTGACGCACCATCACAACTGACGCACATGAACACCTGACGCACCATCACAACTGACGCACATGAACACCTGACGCACCATCACAACTGACGCACATGAACACCTGACGCACCATCACAACTGACGCACATGAACACCTGACGCACCATCACAACTGACGCACATGAACACCTGACGCACTATCACAACTGACGCACATGAACACCTGATGCACTATCACAACTGACGCACATGAACACCTGATGCACCATCACAACTAACGCACTATCACACCTGACGCACTATCACAAATAACGCACCTGAACACCTGACGCACCATCACAAATGACACACCATCACAAATAACGCACATGAACACCTGACGCACTATCACACCTGACGCACCATCACAACTGACGCACATGAACACCTGACGCACCATCACAACTGACGCACATGAACACCTGATGCACCATCACAACTAACGCACATGAACACCTGACGCACCATCACAACTAACGCACCATCACACCTGACGCACATGAACACCTGACGCACCATCACAACTGACGCACATGAACACCTGACGCACCATCACAACTGACGCACATGAACACCTGACGCACCATCACAACTGACGCACATGAACACCTGACGCACCATCACAACTGACGCACATGAACACCTGACGCACTATCACAACTGACGCACATGAACACCTGATGCACCATCACAACTAACGCACATGAACACCTGATGCACTATCACAACTAACGCACTATCACACCTGACGCACTATCACAAATAACGCACCTGAACACCTGACGCACCATCACAAATAACGCACATGAACACCTGATGCACTATCACACCTGACGCACCATCACAACTGACGCACATGAACACCTGACGCACCATCACAACTAACGCACATGAACACCTGACGCACCATCACAACTAACGCACATGAACACCTGACGCACCATCACAACTGACGCACATGAACACCTGACGCACCATCACAACTGACGCACATGAACACCTGACGCACCATCACAACTAACGCACATGAACACCTGACGCACCATCACAACTAACGCACATGAACACCTGACGCACCATCACAACTGATGCACATGAACACCTGACGCACCATCACAACTGACGCACATGAACACCTGACGCACTATCACAACTGACGCACATGAACACCTGATGCACCATCACAACTAACGCACATGAACACCTGATGCACCATCACAACTAACGCACTATCACACCTGACGCACTATCACAAATAACGCACCTGAACACCTGACGCACCATCACAAATAACGCACACGAACACCTGACGCACCATCACAACTGACGCACATGAACACCTGACGCACCATCACAACTAACGCACATGAACACCTGACGCACCATCACAACTAACGCACATGAACACCTGACGCACTATCACACCTGACGCACCATCACAACTGACGCACATGAACACCTGACGCACCATCACAACTGACGCACTATCACACCTGACGCACCATCACAACTGACGCACATGAACACCTGACGCACCATCACAACTGACGCACATGAACACCTGACGCACCATCACAACTGACGCACATGAACACCTGACGCACCATCACAACTGACGCACATGAACACCTGACGCACCATCACAACTGACGCACATGAACACCTGACGCACCATCACAACTGACGCACATGAACACCTGACGCACCATCACAACTGACGCACATGAACACCTGACGCACCATCACAACTGACGCACATGAACACCTGACGCACTATCACAACTGACGCACATGAACACCTGATGCACTATCACAACTGACGCACATGAACACCTGATGCACCATCACAACTAACGCACTATCACACCTGACGCACTATCACAAATAACGCACCTGAACACCTGACGCACCATCACAAATGACGCACCATCACAAATAACGCACATGAACACCTGACGCACTATCACACCTGACGCACCATCACAACTGACGCACATGAACACCTGACGCACCATCACAACTGACGCACATGAACACCTGACGCACCATCACAACTGACGCACATGAACACCTGACGCACCATCACAACTGACGCACATGAACACCTGACGCACCATCACAACTGACGCACATGAACACCTGACGCACCATCACAACTGACGCACATGAACACCTGACGCACCATCACAACTGACGCACATGAACACCTGACGCACCATCACAACTGACGCACATGAACACCTGACGCACTATCACAACTGACGCACATGAACACCTGACGCACCATCACAACTAACGCACATGAACACCTGACGCACTATCACAACTGACGCACATGAACACCTGATGCACTATCACAACTGACGCACATGAACACCTGATGCACCATCACAACTAACGCACTATCACACCTGACGCACTATCACAAATAACGCACCTGAACACCTGACGCACCATCACAAATGACGCACCATCACAAATAACGCACATGAACACCTGACGCACTATCACACCTGACGCACCATCACAACTGACGCACATGAACACCTGACGCACCATCACAACTGACGCACATGAACACCTGACGCACCATCACAACTGACGCACATGAACACCTGACGCACCATCACAACTAACGCACATGAACACCTGACGCACCATCACAACTAACGCACATGAACACCTGACGCACCATCACAACTAACGCACATGAACACCTGACGCACCATCACAACTAACGCACATGAACACCTGACGCACCATCACAACTAACGCACATGAACACCTGACGCACCATCACAACTAACGCACATGAACACCTGACGCACCATCACAACTAACGCACATGAACACCTGACGCACTATCACACCTGACGCACCATCACAACTGACGCACATGAACACCTGACGCACCATCACAACTGACGCACATGAACACCTGACGCACCATCACAACTAACGCACATGAACACCTGACGCACCATCACAACTAACGCACATGAACACCTGACGCATCATCACAACTGACGCACATGAACACCTGACGCACCATCACAACTAACGCACATGAACACCTGACGCACCATCACAACTAACGCACATGAACACCTGACGCACCATCACAACTAACGCACTATCACACCTGACGCACTATCACAAATAACGCACCTGAACACCTGACGCACCATCACAAATAACGCACATGAACACCTGACGCACTATCACACCTGACGCACATGAACACCTGACGCACCATCACAACTAACGCACATGAACACCTGACGCACCATCACAACTAACGCACATGAACACCTGACGCACCATCACAACTAACGCACATGAACACCTGACGCACCATCACAACTAACGCACATGAACACCTGACGCACCATCACAACTAACGCACATGAACACCTGACGCACCATCACAACTAACGCACATGAACACCTGACGCACCATCACAACTAACGCACATGAACACCTGACGCACCATCACAACTAACGCACATGAACACCTGACGCACTATCACACCTGACGCACCATCACAACTGACGCACATGAACACCTGACGCACCATCACAACTGACGCACATGAACACCTGACGCACCATCACAACTGACGCACATGAACACCTGACGCACCATCACAACTGACGCACATGAACACCTGACGCACCATCACAACTAACGCACATGAACACCTGACGCACCATCACAACTAACGCACATGAACACCTGACGCACCATCACAACTAACGCACATGAACACCTGACGCACCATCACAACTAACGCACATGAACACCTGACGCACCATCACAACTAACGCACATGAACACCTGACGCACCATCACAACTAACGCACATGAACACCTGACGCACCATCACAACTAACGCACATGAACACCTGACGCACTATCACACCTGACGCACCATCACAACTGACGCACATGAACACCTGACGCACCATCACAACTGACGCACATGAACACCTGACGCACCATCACAACTGACGCACATGAACACCTGACGCACCATCACAACTGACGCACATGAACACCTGACTCACCATCACAACTAACGCACATGAACACCTGACGCACCATCACAACTAACGCACATGAACACCTGACGCACCATCACAACTAACGCACATGAACACCTGACGCACCATCACAACTAACGCACATGAACACCTGACGCACTATCACACCTGACGCACCATCACAACTGACGCACATGAACACCTGACGCACCATCACAACTGACGCACATGAACACCTGACGCACATGAACACCTGACGCACCATCACAACTAACGCACATGAACACCTGACGCACCATCACAACTAACGCACATGAACACCTGACGCACCATCACAACTAACGCACATGAACACCTGACGCACCATCACAACTAACGCACATGAACACCTGACGCACCATCACAACTAACGCACATGAACACCTGACGCACTATCACAAATAACGCACCTGAACACCTGACGCACAATCACAACTAACGCACATGAACACCTGACGCACCATCACAACTAACGCACCTGAACACCTGACGCACTATCACAAATAACGCACCTGAACACCTGACGCACTATCACAACTAACGCACATGAACACCTGATGCACCATCACAACTGACGCACATGAACACCTGATGCACCATCACAACTGACGCACATGAACACCTGACGCACCATCACAACTAACGCACATGAACACCTGACGCACCATCACAACTAACGCACATGAACACCTGACGCACCATCACAACTAACGCACCTGAACACCTGACGCACCATCACAAATAACGCACCTGAACACCTGACGCACCATCACAACTAACGCACATGAACACCTGACGCACCATCACAACTAACGCACATGAACACCTGATGCACCATCACAACTAACGCACATGAACACCTGATGCACCATCACAACTAACGCACATGAACACCTGACGCACCATCACACCTAACGCACATGAACAACTGAGGCACCATCACAACTAACGCACATGAACACCTGACGCACCATCACAACTAACGCACATGAACACCTGACACACCACATGGATCTTATTTAAATGACACTGTTTTACATATTGATTTGAAATTGTTTATGTGAGTTAACTTAATATCCAGTAACATTACTGATCTGATTCTAACTGCACTGGAGCTGAACTAAACTGATGATGACATCACTGCTTTATAGTTTTGAACTCGTTCCATAATTGATTCACTTTATAATTTACGGTTATTGAACCCAACAGAATAATCACTGAACTGATTTCAACTGAATAATGACTGTTTACTGTCTTTTTTGAGCTGCTCTACAGCTGAATTGATCTCTGTTTAAACAGGAAAATAATTGTTTGCATCATTGTTTCTGTTATTTTCTATTTATAAAGCTGTTCTGAAACCATCTGTACTAAAGTGCTATAGAAATAAAGCTGACTTTTGTGTTTGTGTTGCGAATCATTAAAGGCTTTATCGTCAGCACAATAAAGCAGCATCATGAAAACATCTCTGATTCCTGACTTTAACATGAAATCCTGATTGTCACTTCACTTTACACGGTTGTACAATCTTTATAATGAATTAAATAAAAGAATAGTAAATGACAAATTTAAATAAGTTTAGTCTGTACATTTACCCTGCCTCAAACCACAACAAACTCGGAACAAATCCAGAGAGCACTTTATTCAGTTGTGTGTGTGTGTGACATTAAATTCCAAACACTTATCTCTCTAAAACACTAAAATGTTTAAAATGTCGTTTATGGTACAGCATAGAAACCCAGTGACTTCATACATGCCAGACGAGTTGTTCATACATTCCGTTTCCATCAGCTGACTGAGTTTCACCAAATGAATGATAGGGAATGTAGTACCGCAGAGTCGCAACGCCACAAGCTGATACGAGCGTGCGCGTGTTTATAGACTACATTTCCCACAAGTCTTTACGCGACAAGCCTTCCGGTCAACGTAATGGCGCTCTTAACGGATGTCAAGTGTAATTGTAGTTCTTTGCGCGGCTCACGCTGTGGTCTAACAGCGAATACGGACTACGATACCCAGTCTTCCAAGCGGCAGTGGTAAACAGAGCTGTCAAACAACATCATCGACGCCATTTCGACAACAGCCTTAAAATGGCAGCAAAATGCAGAGCGATGATCGCTCCTCACTAAATAAGAAGCGACGCGATCGCGAATTCAAACGCGTTTTAACGGACTTTCGCGCCGAGAAGATGGACATCAGAACGGCGGTGTTTAACGCGGCGAGAGACGGAAAACTGAAACTCATCCAGAAGTTGCTGAGCAACAAGAGCGCGGAGGAGCTAGAGGCTCTGGCGGAGGAGAAGACGCAGGGCGGCACGCCACTGCTCATCGCGGCGCGCTACGGGCATCTGGAGGTGGTGGAGTACCTGCTGGAGCACTGCAGGGCCGGCGTGGAGATCGGGGGATCTGTTAACTTCGACGGCGAGACGATCGAGGGCGCTCCGCCGCTGTGGGCCGCCTCGGCCGCCGGACACCTGCCGGTGGTGAAGACTTTACTGTGTCACGGGGCCTCTGTCAACAACACCACCCTCACCAACTCCACCCCGCTGCGGGCCGCCTGCTTCGATGGGCACCTGGACATCGTGCGCTACCTGGTGGAGCACCACGCCGACATGGAGGTGGCGAACCGGCACGGGCACACTTGCCTGATGATCTCCTGCTACAAGGGCCACCGAGACATCGCTAAGTTCCTCCTGGAGCGCGGAGCCGACGTCAACCGCAAGAGCGTGAAGGGCAACACGGCTCTGCACGACTGCGCCGAGTCCGGGAGCCTGGAGATCATGAAGATGCTCCTGAAGTGCGAGGCGCGCATGGAGCGGGACGGCTACGGGATGACTCCGCTGCTCGCCGCTAGCGTCACCGGACACACCAACATCGTTGAGTATCTGGTGCACCAGCCGCGGCCAAGCAGGGAGGAGCGCATCGATGCGCTGGAGCTCCTCGGAGCCACGTTCGTGGACAAGAAGCGCGATCTGCTGGGCGCGATGCGCTACTGGCGGAGAGCGATGGAGCTGCGGACGGCGGGCGAGAAAGCAGGCGGCTACTTGGCGAAACCGGCTCCGGGGCCGCCTGTGCCGGCGTACGAGTGTGCGCGCGAGGTTAGCACGGCGGATGAGCTGGAGGCGCTAATCACTGATCCGGATGAGATGCGAATGCAAGCGCTGCTAATCCGCGAACGCATCCTCGGGCCGTCGCACCCGGACACCTCCTACTACATCCGCTACCGCGGCGCCGTCTACGCCGACTCGGGGAACTTCCAGCGCTGCATTAGCCTGTGGAAGTACGCGTTAGACATGCAGCAGAGCAACCTGGACCCGCTTAGCCCGATGACGGCTAGCAGCTTCCTCTCGTTCGCCGAGCTCTTCTCCTTCGTGCTGCAGGATCGTGCAAAAGGCACGCTGTGCACCCGCGTCACCTTCCAGGACCTGATGGGCGTGCTAGGGAAGAGCGTGCGTGAGGTGGAGCGCGCGGTAGCGCAGCGCGACAGTCCGCCTGAGGCGCCGCAGTTCACCAAAGCGCTGTCCATCATCCTACACCTGCTGTTCCTGCTGGAGAAGCTGGACTGCACGCCGGAGCAGGAGCACCTCAAGCGGCAGACCGTGTACCGGCTGCTGAAGCTAAACCCGCGCGCGCGGAGCGGCTACACGCCTCTGCACATGGCCGTGGACAAGGACACCACGTCAGTGGGGCGCTACCCTGTCGGCCGCTTCCCGTCGCTAGCCGTGGCTAGCCTGCTACTAGAGTGCGGGGCGGACGTCGACTCGCGTGACTGCGAGAACAACACGCCACTACACGTATCCGCTGCTAACGGCTGCCCTGAGATCATGGCGGCGCTAATCCGAGCCGGCGCTCACTTCGACGCCACCAACGCGCAGCACAAGACGGCGTACGAGCTGCTGGACGAGCAGAGCAGTGGACGACATGCGCTACACCCGTTAAGCTACGTCACGCTACAGTGCCTAGCCGCGCGAGCCATCGAGAAACACAGACTTCCCTACAAAGGGCTGATCTCAGAGGAGATGGAGGCGTTCATCGAGCTGCACTGACACACACGCTACTGCGCACGCCATCCATGCAATAATCCTGGTGTTAGCGCTGGGACGAGCCGCGGACACCTGCCCTGGTCTCTGATTGGTTGCTATTCTTTGATTGACAGGGCTTAATGGGCCGATGCAAATTAACATGCAAATGCAAAACCTTTTCTATCAGACTCCATTAATGTCATAGCGTGTTCATCTTCCCGTCGGTGATCCTGAAGGACTCGGTGCCAAAACTAGCCTTACATCATCATCTTTTCTAACGTGTGATTTTAATGTTTTTATTGAATGACTGGCACAGTGTTTTCTTTCATCTGGGGAGTGACTGTAATATATTTAACTCTGCACTTTATCCTTCAGCTGTTTATGAATTGCTGGCGTTACACTGATATCTATGCAGTTTATGGACAGAGGAGCGTTTGAGTGACAGAACGGGCGGTCTAGTGTTTCTCTCTGCAGGGTTTTGTGGAAAAGCTTCATATGCATCGTAGTCTTATTCTGATTGCCTTTAAGTTTATTTCTTCTCGGTAAGATTTGGAATGGCTGTTTTTGTGTCGTTGTAAATGCCTCCCAAATGAAAGCACTTTGAAAATGTTTAACACTTTGTTTAAAACCAGAGACTTCAGAAACTGCAACTGATTTGGTTAATTTAAGACGGTTTACTACAAGACTAAAGGTGTGTGGTGATGCCGGAATAAAACTCAAGTGTCCCATCAAGGTTTTCCTTTTCACAGTCTCATATTTTAATATCCTGCGATGTTTCTGTCTCTGAATATCTCATGTTTCTCAGGTTACGCTGATTTACTGTTATTTCTACAGGTCATGGGTCCGATGCGAATCAGACTCCACTAATGTCATAACATGTTCAGTTTGTCTCATGAAAACACGTTAAGTTCACTAAACCAAAAAACTGTCAAGAAAATGACATTTAAGTAGGGTCTTATTTTTATATTAAACCTGTAGTCAGCATTTGCAGTGGATCAAAGTCAAGAACGGGTGTATTGTTCAAAATTCATGTATAACTTTGATGAAAGGTTTTGATCCACTTCAAATGTTGAATCCTGTATTTTTAATCAGCTTGATTTTTTTTAGTTTTTGTGTACATTTTAGTTACACTTTTAGTAATTTTTTTATGTGCTTTTGTCATTTTATTAGTTTTTTACTAATAGTTAATAGTTTTTAAGTATTTCATAAATAAGGTTTAGTTTATTTTGCTATTCATGTTTACTTATTCTTATTTCAGTTTTAGTTTTAGTGAATTTTATTAATTTCCAGTTAATAATCGTATTGCTTTTTTCAAGTTATTGTCAAGGCAAGATCTCACTGTTTTCAACTAATGTTTATTTTTTATTTTAGCTTTATTTAAATTAACCATAATGTTAAATGTTTTTTATTAGTTTTAGTTAACAATAATAACCCTTTTCCACTTTAAGAATCAAACGTTCATCATATCTCAGCAGCAACAGGAAAACAACAATCAGAAAAATAAAAGATGTCTTTTAAAAGTAAATTATAATTGTTTTAAGTACGCATCATGATATTCGTGTTTTTAATTTATTCAGATTTTAAATGACAGGAGGATTCTCATCACTGCATTACAGGACAAAGGCTTCATTTTCTTAATGCCAAATTGCTAATTTAGGCCAAGTTTGAATATTTTGTAATATTGATTCTGGGGTGAAACGATATTTATCAGAAACACCTTCTAAAGCTGAAAACTCGGGCAACAAAGGTTAGTATTGTTTTATTTTCCCGTTTTTTGAGGACATGTTGCCGTTCTGCCGTTAAAGGCTCGTTTTCTCTCGTCTGATTGCTGATAGAATCATGTCAGATTCACACACAGCGTCTCCATGTACAGTAGTCAACATTTGAAGTGGATCAAAACCTTTCATCAAAGTTATACATGCATTTTGAACTATACCCGTTCTTGTCTTAGGACAACTTTGATCCACTTTAAATGTTGACTACTGTATTTGAACATGTGGCCCAGTGTAATTCTATTGTTTTGTCCACTAAAAGTCTCTAATTTGTCTTTAATTCTCGTTATTTGATGGTAATAATGTCTTGTTTTATTTTCTCTCCAGTTGTTAGTGGAAGGCCGGTCATGTATTCTCCAGAAACCCGATCCGCTGATAGAAATAGCCGTGAGTCTCGGGTCTATTTCAGGGTCCCAGTCCCGTAAGCGGATCCGACAGATCGGGTCAGACTTTACACACACACACACACACACACTCACACACTGATGTTAATGACCGCTTTCTGTGGAAGTGTGCCTGTGAACCTGAACAGATGATGAGCCATCATATATATCAACATATGATGTGTGTGTTTAAAACCCTTCACACTGTTGTTCTGCCGCATTAAACAACAGAGAGATTTCACTGTCTGAAAAAATGTTTTTACCAAATGGTGAAACTGTTTAAAATATTATTCTTAAACCCTTGATAACTGCAAAAAACAATCATTCATGTACATATTCACAGGCTTCAGTCATTGTTTCTGTGGTTCTACATTTGATCGCTGATGTTTCTCTTCATTCTCGATTGCAGAACGAACTCCGATCCAGACGGATCTTCAGATGAAAGGTTGGCATGATCTTCATGCACTGTAGAAATGAGTTTTACATGGTGTAAATAAAACAAGTACTGGAGTTTACACTGAAAAACCAGTTCTGTACTTCAAATGTTCATGTTAAATTCAATGTGTTACTTGTGATTATTCATGAAATCTGCGTTTATACATGTGATCTCCAGTTAACTACCCATGTGATCTGGTAATCCAGCAGGTTAGTTAATGTTAGTTAAGCGGGTTAGTCAATGTTAGTTAATGTAAGTTAAGGTTAGTTGAGTGGGTTAGTTAATGTTAGTTGAGTGGGTTAGTTAAAGGTTGTATCAGTGATTTCAGGCCCCCAAAAAAAAGATCACATTCATCTAATCTTTCCTAACGATCCGCTAGCTGCCCGCCCCATAAGCAGGTCGTCAAAAAAACGCGTCTCTGTAGGCAGCCTAGGCTCTGAGATCTGCACACAAAAACAATTGTTTTCACCAACCACTCAAAACCAAAATAAATAGTGTTCCAACCAATCACCGACAGGGTTGGGGGGGGGGGGGGTGTTGTGAAGTTTAGAGCCAGCTTCTTCTTCAGCTCCGACTTCGCGTGCAGCCGTACACGAGCACAAAACCTCACAACACCCCCCTCCGTCGGTGATTGGTTGGAACACTATTTATTTTGGTTTTGAGTGGTTGGTGAAAACAATTGTTTTTGTGTGCAGATCTCAGAGCCTAGGCTGCCTACAGAGACACGTTTTTTTGACGACCTGCTTATGGGGCGGGCAGCTAGCGGATCGTTAGGAAAGATTAGATGAATGTGATCCTTTTTTTGGGGGGGCCTGAAATCACTGATACAACCTTTAATGTGAGTTAAGCGGTTTAGTTAATGTGAGTCAAGTGGGTTAGTTAATGTGAGTTAAGCGGGTTAGTTAATGTTAGTTAAGTGGGTTAGTGGGTTAATGTGAGTTAAGCGGGTTAGTTAATGTGAGTTAAGTGGGTTAGTTAATGTGAGTTAAGTGGGTTAGTTAATGTTAGTTAAGTGGGTTAGTGGGTTAATGTGAGTTAAGTGGGTTAGTTAATGTGAGTTAAGTGGGTTAATGTGAGTTAAGTGGGTTAGTTAATGTGAGTTAAGTGGGTTAGTTAATGTGAGATAAGCGGGTTAGTTAATGTTAGTTAAGTGGGTTAGTGGGTTAATGTGAGTTAAGCGGGTTAGTTAATGTGAGTTAATGTGAGTTAAGTGGGTTAGTTAATGTGAGTTAAGTGGGTTAGTTAATGTGAGTTAAGCGGGTTAGTTAATGTTAGTTAAGTGGGTTAGTGGGTTAATGTGAGTTAAGCGGGTTAGTTAATGTGAGTTAAGTGGGTTAGTTCATGTGAGTTAAGTGGGTTAGTTAATGTGAGTTAAGCGGGTTAGTTAATGTTAGTTAAGTGGGTTAGTGGGTTAATGTGAGTTAAGTGGGTTAGTTAATGTGAGTTAAGCGGGTTAGTTAATGTTAGTGGGTTAGTGGGTTAATGTGAGATAAGCGGGTTAGTTAATGTGAGATAAGCGGGTTAGTTAATGTGAGTTAAGTGGGTTAGTTAATGTGAGTTAAGCGGGTTAGTTAATGTGAGTTAAGCGGGTTAGTTAATGTGAGTTAAGCGGGTTAGTTAATGTGAGTTAAGCGGGTTAGTTAAGGTTAGTTAATATAGTTAGTTAAGGTTAGGCATGATGGGGTTTGTGCTTCTGTAATTACTGATAACGTCACTTTATATTCTGTTGTAAAGCTGCATTAGCCAGTATCTCAGTCACTCCAAAAAATATTTAGCTCTAAATTTAAGATTTATGTATTTAGTTTGTATTTCAAATTTCCATGCATTTGGGTTACATGGTTTGAACATAAAATAATAAACTTAATGCATTGCATATTTATCAGTCATGCATAAATGAAACGAGTCAGATTTCTGTAAAAGTACTGATTAACTGAATGTGTTTTAAATATAACAGGTTTATTTATTTATAAATCCATTTTGTGTCAATCACATCAATTTTAACTGATTGAATAATGCTTGTTTCACAGTTAGCCCCGAACAAGTTTGTTTTACAATGAGTAGATTTATGCTGATTTTAAGCAATATGAATAGATGCATTTTGAAAATATGATTATCAAATGCAAACCAAGAACTCTGACCATTTTGGATAGCTGTGGAACAAACAATATTCAGTTATTAGAAATGTACGTGATTGAAACAAAAGTTGGATTTATCATAAATGTATAAACCTGGTCATTGTGATTTTAAAAGGCATTCAGTTTATTACACTAATACAGAAGTCTTGCCTGTTTCTTGACACATGCATCACATGCACTTGTGTTAAAGCTGTGTAATCCAAATGCATGGAAATGTTATATTCAGTTGAAATGTATAAATGTTAGACTAGTGACCCTCAAATCGTGTAATAACACAATAGAGCCCATTATGACATGAGGCCCCAGCTCGAGTGACGTCACGCGCGTGTCCGCCAGCAGAGGGCGCGCGCCTGCAGGAGCAGCGGGTCTATTGTGCGATTCTGAGGTGAAATAGAGCTTTTGTTATTTGTGTTCATCTCTGAGAAATCATCTCCAAGCTCAAATCCAGTGTAAGAAATCAACTTCTTTCTTATTACGACCTGACATTTGCAGCAAGTTACACATTTTTTTCTAACTTTAAACACAATATCGCGTCGATCGTCCACGAGAATAGAGCAGAACATGTTTTAAACCGTTTTTACTGTTATTTAATATTTAACACACACACACACACACACACACACACACACACACACACACACACACACACACACACACACACATATATAACATATGTTATGTTATAATTCCCTATGTTTAAATATCCGGGTCAATTTATCATAAAATCATGCTTTTCTAATTCATATTTATGACATGGCAGCATAAAGAAATGATGACATACTAAATCGAAAAGTCAGTCATGGAGAGAGCTTTGTTGTTTGTGTTCAATATTTGTGTTCATCTCTGAGAAATGATCTCAAGCTCAAATACACATTTTTCTAACTTTAAACACAATAACGTGTTGTCCACGAGAATAGAGCAGAACATGTTTTAAACAGTTTACTGCTATTTTATTGAACACTGAACAGGCTATATGTTATAAGCTGGGTCGTTTATGTCAAGTTGTCACAAAATCATGCTTTTCTAAATCATAGTTCAATTATGACAGACTAGGCTACTCAATCGAAAAGTCAGTCATGGCATAAAGTCTTATTCTAACTTTGTATGTCATAATTAAGATTTGCATGCTATTTTTCCTCATGATGTGCTGATTATGAGGTAAAAGCGTTATTGTTTTCTTCATGAGGAAGATCATCTTCATCTGAGACGCTCCATTGTTTCTGCAGGAGTCCGAGCGGCCGTGCACGCGCTCTCCGTGACGTCACCGCTGCGAGGAGGGCGCGCGCACGAGCAGGAGGAGGAGGAAGGTACCGAGGAGGAGAGGCTGGTGCCCGCGAGCATCGATGACATCAACGAGCTGAAGATCCTGCGAGGCTTCTGGGAATGGAGATCCGTGTTTCTGCTGATAGCGGAATATGAGGCTCGAGTCTCGATGCGCGCCACCTTCCCGCAGGTAAACGCGCGTGACTGGCGAATGCGTGAGAGTGAAGTGTGCATGATCTGCTGAGCGAGAGATACAGGAGTATACGAGGAGCACCCGGAGGAGCACTGGGCTCGGCTGCTGGTTAGTCTGGGTTCGGCTCGGGGCTGGTACTGTGCGGGTGTGTGTGTGTGTGGAATATTGCTTATTAAAGTGAATATCGTGGTTATTCTCTGGTTTGGCTCGTGCGGATCCAGACGCGTTTGCGCCTTTGTTCGGGTTTCGCCTTGCTCTCTCTCTCCTGGTCCATATTTGAAACACTGAGAGGAAAAGCAGTGAATCCCGTGGGAAGGAGGAGAATGGAAGCGAGATCTGTGTTTTCTGGGCGATGATGAGAGAACCTGCGATATTGGCAGATCTATATATGAAGGAAAATTACTGAGGGACTCCTGCAAACAAAGCCTGTGCGCGCGCACTGAAATATTACATTATTATTGTCTGGTTGATACATAAAATAAGTAGCACTGATGATCAAAATATTTCCGGCACAAAGAATATCATTTCTACTGTTGTTAAATTGCACGAACGCTGCTCTTGAAGTCAGTTTTAATGAGCTTTTGTAAAAAATGACTGAATTGAACTCAAATATTATTTTTTTTTTGGTTATTTATTGTTTGTTATCATTTGCTGAGGGAAAAGAAAAAAAGCACAATAATGTGTGGGCGGTTGCCAGGGTGTTGCTAAGGTGTAGGGTTTTTGTAGTGTGTTTTTGTAGTGCTTCTAGAGATGATTCTGGTTCTGATCCACAGCACAGATCTCACTGGCTTCTCATCATGATCTCAGCTGTGTCTCAATGATATAAACCGCCGTTTAAGTCAAGTCACCTTCATTTATATAGCGCTTGTAACAATATAGATTGTTTACCCACTTCCTGTTCGTCATTTCAAGCAGCGTCGGGTTTTGATATGACTTTATTCTGTATTAAACCTTTGAGACTGAGAAATGAAATTCTTATGTTATGCACAGAAAATACACAGTCAAAATCATTGTGGTTTCTAAAGTGTGTAGAAGAATATCAAAATAACTATTTTTATAACCTTTATCAAGAGAAAAGGTGTACAGTGTCTGTTTTTAAATAGATTAATCGCTTTAGAAACACTGAAAGTGTTTTCACAGTTTTCACATGGTGGACAATAAAACAGGTGAACTAATCCCACAGACGCACATTGAATAATTTCTGGACTGTAAGAAACCACCTAGAGCACCTTAGCAACACCCTGACAACCACCCAGAGCACATTACCAACACCCTGACAACCACTCAGAGCACCATGGCAACACCCTGACAACCACCCAGAGCACATTACCAGCACCCTGACAACCACCCAGAGCACATTATCAACACCCTGACAACCACTCAGAGCACCATGACAACACCCTGACAACCACCCAGAGCTTACCAGCACCCTGACAACCACCCAGAGCACATTACCAATACCCTGACAACCACTCAGAGCACCATGACAACACCCTGACAACCACCCAGAGTACATTACCAGCACCCTGACAACCACCCAGAGCACATTACCAACACCCTGACAACCACTCAGAGCACCTTAGCAACACCCTGACAACCACCCAGAGCACATTAGCAACACCCTGACAACCACCCAGAGCACATTACCAACATCCTGACAATCACCCAGAGCACATTACCAACATCCTGACAACCACTCAGAGCACCATGGCAACACCCTGACAACCACTCAGAGCACATTAACAACACCCTGACAACCACCCAGAGCACATTACCAACACCCTGACAACCACTCAGAGCACCATGACAACACCCTGACAACCACCCAGAGCACATTACCAGCACCCTGACAACCACCCAGAGCACATTACCAACACCCTGACAACCACTCAGAGCACCTTAGCAACACCCTGACAACCACCCAGAGCACATTACCAACATCCTGACAACCACTCAGAGCACCATGGCAACACACTGACAACCACCCAGAGCACATTACCAACATCCTGACAACCACCCAGAGCACATTACCAACACCCTGACAACCACCCAGAGCACATTAGCAACACCCTGACAACCACTCAGAGCACCATGGCAACACCCTGACAACCACCCAGAGCACATTACCAACATCCTGACAACCACCCAGAGCACATTACCAACATCCTGACAACCACTCAGAGCACCATGACAACACCCTGACAACCACCCAGAGCACATTAGCAACACCCTGACAACCACTCAGAGCACCATGACAACACCCTGACAACCACTCAGAGCACATTACCAACACCCTGACAACCACCCAGAGCACATTACCAACACCCTGACAACCACTCAGAGCACCATGGCAACACCCTGACAACCACCCAGAGCACATTACCAACACCCTGACAACCACCCAGAGCACATTACCAACACCCTGACAACCACTTAGAACACCATGGCAACACCCTGACAACCACTCAGAGCACATTACCAACACCCTGACAACCACCCAGAGCACATTACCAACACCCTGACAACCACTCAGAGCACCATGGCAACACCCTGACAACCATTCAGAGCACCATGGCATTGTGCTGTTTTTTCTTCAGAAAATGGATGGAAAAAGGCTTAATATTGCATGTACAAAATTGATATTGAACGTTGCTAGCAGCACGGCTTTCTTTTTATCAACAGCTCATTAGAGAGCAGCTGTGCTCACAGAAATACATGCATTGCTGCGGTTTAATAACAGTAGAAATGATATTGTTTGTGCTCATATCACTGTATTAAACCTCAATGATCATCCTTCTGTAATCTCTCATGTCCAGTCAGACGCACTGATGAGGAAATGGTTGTAATTCTCCTGGTCCACAGCTCATGTTTTCATCTTCTGCTGCAACATTTCAGTGGTTTTGTGATCCAAACGTATTTTACTTTATTTTAATGCTCACATGTGCAGGCAGTGTTTAATCTTTCTAAGATGCTGTGTGTGTGTGTGTGTGTGTGTGTGTGTGTGTGTGTGTGTGTGTGTGTGTGTGTGTGTGTGTGTGTGAAGGCTCTAGTGAAGGTTTAAGTAGGTTACAGCTCTCGCCTGCGGTGGTTAGTATCTCTCAGGCTGATAACACAACCTGACTGTCCTGCTAACATGTTCTGTGCTTGAGCTGTGAGACAGGTGAGTGTTAAGACAGGATAATGGTGAGACAATAGTGAGACAGGTCAGCGGTGAGACAGGTGAGCAGTGAGACAGGATAATGGTGAGACAGCAGTGAGACAGGTCAGTGGTGAGACAGGTCGGCAGTGAGACAGGATAATGGTGAGACAGGTGAGAGTGAGACAGGTCAGTGGTGAGACAGGTCAGCAGTGAGACAGGATAATGGTGAGACAGGTCAGCAGTGAGACAGGATAATGGTGAGACAGGTGAGAGTGAGACAGGTCAGTGGTGAGACAGGTGAGTGGTGAGACAGTTCTGCAGTGAGACACATCAGTGGTGAGACAGAATAATGGTGAGACAGAATAATGGTGAGACAGGTTAATGGTGAGAGAGATGAGTGGTGAGACAAGTCAGTGTGAGACAGAATAATGGTGAGACAGGTTAATGATGAGAGAGATGAGTGGTGAGACAAGTCAGCGGTGAGACGGGTGAGTGGTGAGACAAGTCAGCAGTGAGACAGGTCAGCGGTGAGACATGATAATGGTGAGACAGGTTAATAGTGAGACAGGTCAGCAGTGAGACAGGTTAATGGTGAGACAGGTGAGTGGTGAGACAGGTTAGTGGTGAGACAGGTGAGTGGTGAGACAGGTCAGCAGTGATACAGGTGAGTGGTGAGACAGGATAATGGTGAGACAGGATAATGGTGAGACGGTCAGCAGTGAGACAGGATAATGGTGAGACAGGATAATGGTGAGACAGGTGAGTGGTGTGACAGAATAATGGTGAGACAGGTCAGCAGTGAGACAGGTTAGTGGTGAGACAGGATAATGGTGAGACAGGTCAGCAGTGAGACAGGATAATGGTGAGACAGGTGAGTGATGAGACAGGATAATGGTGAGACAGGTCAGCAGTGAGACAGGATAATGGTGAGACAGGTGAATGGTGAGACAGGATAATGGTGAGACAGGTGAATGGTGAGACAGGATAATGGTGAGACAGGTGAATGGTGAGACAGGATAATGGTGAGACAGGTGAATGGTGAGACAGGATAATGGTGAGACAGGTGAGTGATGAGACAGGATAATGGTGAGACAGGTCAGCAGTGAGACAGGATAATGGTGAGACAGGAGAATGGTGAGACAGGATAATGGTGAGACAGGTGAATGGTGAGACAGGATAATGGTGAGACAGGTGAGTGGTGAGACAGGTCAGCGGTGAGACAGGTGAGTGGTGAGACAGGTCAGCGGTGAGACAGGTGAGTGGTGAGACAAAAGTAAACAAGACAGAACTAGGTTCATTTGACTTTCCAAATGATTTGAACATAAATGCATGTTCTTGATAGTTTTGCACTGGTGACAATTTGTCCCTCGCGCTGGGATCTGTGATTGCTTTTCGGATCCGACCTGCGGCCCTGATGCGGCTCTGATGCGGCCCTGATGCGGCCCTGATGCGGCCCTGATGCGGCCCTGATGCGGCCCTGATGCGGCTCTGATGCGACCCTGATGCGGCCCTGATGCGGCCCTGATGCGGCCCTGATGCGGCCCTGATGCGGCCCTGATGCGACTCTGATGCGGCTCTGATGCGGCCCTGATGCGGCCCTGATGCGGCCCTGATGCGGCCCTGATGCGGCTCTGATGCGACCCTGATGCGACTCTGATGCGGCTCTGATGCGGCCCTGATGCGGCCCTGATGCGGCCCTGATGCGGCCCTGATGCGACCCTGATGCGGCCCTGATGCGGCCCTGATGCGGCCCTGATGCGGCTCTGGTGCGGCCCTGGCACTCGCTGGCATATTAAGCTTTCAGTCCTGAAGGAACTTGTCATTAGTAGATGAGCTAAGGAAATAAACTGGCTGTAAATGTTTATAAACCGTGTTGGTCTGGTTCTCAAGATATGCTCACACGCTCTCTTCCTCCCTCTCCTCCTGACTGCTCTCCTCACTGTGCTCTTTACTCTCGAACATGGCAGATGATGATGATGATGATGGTTTATTATTTTATTAATAGCAGTGCAACAGATCTCCGTTGATATTCCCGCTCTATAATAACACTAATAACACTAATATTCCCGCTCTATAATAACGCTAATAACACTAATATTCCCGCTCTATAATAACGTTAATATTCCCGCTCTATAATAACGCTAATATTCCCGCTCTATAATAACACTAATATTCCTGTCTATAATAACTCTAATATTCCCGCTCTATAATAACACTAATATTCCCGCTCTATAATGACATTAATATTCCCGCTCTATAATAACACTAATATTCCTCTATAATAACATTAATATTCCCGCTCTATAATAACACTAATATTCCCGCTCTATAATAACACTAATATTCCTCTATAATAACGCTAATATTCCTCTATAATAACACTAATATTCCCGCTCTATAATAACACTAATATTCCCGCTCTATAATAACACTAATATTCCCGCTCTATAATAACGCTAATATTCCCACTCTATAATAACACTAATATTCCCGCTCTATAATAACACTAATATTCCCGCTCTATAATAACACTAATATTCCCGCTCTATAATAACACTAATATTCCCGCTCTATAATAACACTAATATTCCCGCTCTATAATAACACTAATATTCCCGCTCTATAATAACACTAATATTCCCGCTCTATAATAACGCTAATATTCCCACTCTATAATAACACTAATATTCCCGCTCTATAATAACGCTATATAACTATGAATATTAGTGTTATTATAGAGCAGGAATATTAGTGTTATTATAGAGGAATATTAGCGTTATTATAGAGCGGAATATTAGTGTTATTATAGAGCAGGAATATTAGTGTTATTATAGAGGAATATTAGCGTTATTATAGAGGAATATTAGTGTTATTATAGAGCGGAAATATTAGTGTTATTATAGAGCGGGAATATTAGCGTTATTATAGAGGAATATTCGTGTTATTATAGAGCGGGAATATTAGTGTTATTATAGAGGAATATTAGTGTTATTATAGAGGAATATTAGCGTTATTATAGAGGAATATTAGTGTTATTATAGAGCAGGAATATTAGTGTTATAGAGCGGGAATATTAGCGTTATTATAGAGGAATATTAGTGTTATTATAGAGGAATATTAGCGTTATTATAGAGGAATATTAGCGTTATTATAGAGGAATATTAGTGTTATTATAGAGGAATATTAGTGTTATTATAGAAGAATATTAGGTAGAGGTCGACCGATATGGGTTTTTTTAGGCCGATGGCGATCTTTTGAAATCCGGGTCGGCCGATGGCCGATTAATGCTGCCGATTTATTTTGGCCGATATTTGGCCGATTATGTGCTTGTTTTTAACCTCTGTTTGAAAGATAAAATGTAGGCCTAACACAAATAATTACTTACGATAGACAAGATTTCTCAACAAAAACATTTATTGAACGCTTGACCAATCTGCACTTGTACAAAAGACAAAAAGACCTTGAGATATGTTTGGTAATTGTACCTGAATGAATTGAAAATTAATTTGCTACATTTCAGATTAATATATTTTTTTTCCTTAAAATTTTAATTAACAGTAACTTAAACAATTTGCAGTTTGAATGATGTTTTGTATAAACAAAATGACGGTGTATGTTTTTATGTTTCCCACTGTTCGATCGCATCTGCGCCTCACACACACACACACACACACACACACACACACACACACACACACACACAAAAAAAAAAATATAAGTAAACACTTTGCGACTTTAAACACATGCGACTTTTCGATCGCGCCCGCGCCCCTCTCTCTCACACACACACACACACAATCTTTACATCGCAGCCTGCTTCAGAGCTAAGGCGGAGCTACAGATTAGGTGTCCCCAAAGAACCCAACAGTAGTTCCGCATTACATCAGAGGTGGGACAAAGTCATTGTTATGCAAGTCACAAGTAAGTCTCAAGTCTTTGCCCTCGAGTCCCAAGTCAAGTCGAGTCAAAGGTGAGGCAAGTCCCGAGTCGAGTCAAAAGTCAAAGCCAACAAGTCTCAAGTCGAGTCCAAAGTCCTACCATTTTAGTTTCGAGTCATTTCAAGTCTTCTTACCACAGAAATAAAATTTATACAAATCATGTATGTCTGTAAGATTTGTATTTATTTAAACCTCTTTTTATACAATGACATTAATCAAATACAGTAAAAAACTGAAAATTTAATTTTCACAAAAAATGCTTGTATTTCAACAGCATATTGCACTAGAACAATGCACAGCATGCAGCTTCAGTCCTGTATTGTATTGACCTCATATTGCAAAACAGTTTAACTTTCATATAGACATGGGTCGTTTTAGCCTAAACCTTTTTAAACATGTCATTAATAAAATCCTCACTCCTCAAAATTATCACTTCTGAAAAAATGGACCAACCTGATAATATAATTGGAATGCCTCCATGACTGGTGTGTATGAGAGAGAGAGAGAGAGAGAGAGAGAGAGAGAGAGAGAGAGAGAGGAGAGAGAGAGAGAGAGAGAGAGAGAGAGAGAGAGAGAGAGAGAGAGAGAGAGAGAGGCGTCTATTGGGGACTCGGCTATTATTTGAAGTTTTACGGTAGGCTACATCCGATAAGGTGCTTAGCATTCGTTCAAAACTTACCTTTTTTCTTTGTGCAACTTCATGCAACTTTTTATAGCCAAACGAAACTTCCTTCGGTATCATTTTGCCAACTGGCGCGTTGCGCTTCATTGGTTGTCTTGCAATGTGCCTGCTTACACCGTTTCACACATACTCCGTGTGCAGTGCGTATGCGGTGCGTGTTGAAGTGCGCGGTGTGTTGCAGTGCGTATGCGGTGCGTTTTGCAGTGCGTATGCGGTGCGTGTTGAAGTGCGCGGTGTGTTGCAGTGCGTATGCAGTGCGTTTTGCAGTGCGTATGCGGTGCGTGTTGAAGTGCGTGGTGTGTGTTGCAGTGCGTATGCGTAGGGCTGGGCGATAAAACGATAACGATATGTATCGCGATAGACACGTAATCAATATCAATAAAAAATGCGTTCGATAAAACGTTCGATATATATATATATATATATATTTTTTTTTTTTTTCGTTAGAAGAAACCAACAAAGCAAGTTTGATTGCATGAACAAAGGCACTCACTCTCTAGTAACTAGATAAAACAGAAAAAGTCAGCTCGCCTGACTTAAAGTCTGACCGTAGTCAGACCAATGTCGTCTGCAGATTATGCAAGACCGTCGTCAGTTTCTCTGTTATTCGCGTTCTGATCATAAAATGGTTCTGATGCGCTGTTCTAGCGTGTGCGTTTCTCAGCGCGTACATGTGAAGCTCGCATGCTCTAAAAGCCTGTCTACCAGCGCCTCAATACTGGACTAAGTTATATTTCGAGTCTTATTTTGCTAATACTGTTATATACACACAAGGTTTACATAAACTAGTCGGATATGTCTAAAGTGAAAGGAAACTTGAGAAAATTGAGAGAAAATCTGCTTGTCAAATGCGTGTATAATAGACGCGTCGCGCGCAGCTTTTAAAGAGACAGTAATAGTAAACACGCTGCCGCTTGTCCTTAAAGGGATAGTTCACCCAAAAATAAAAATTATCTCATTATTTACGCACTCTAATGTTGTTCCAAACCTGTATTAATTGCCTTCTAATATTTTCTAATATAAATATTTTGAAGAATGTGGGTATCCAAACAGTAGCTGGTCCCCATTGACTTTCATAGGAGAAAAATATACTATGGAAGTCACTCTGGTACATCAACTATTGGTCATTCTTCCAAATAACTTTTATTTTCAACAGAAGAAAGAAACTTATTCGAGTTTAAAACACTGTGAGAGAGTAAATTATGAAAATTAGAATTTTTAGGAGAACTATCCCTTTAATGTTAATAAAACAACAAAATGTAAAGAGAAAATCACTCACTGCTCTTGACTAATAACTTTATTAATAGCTTTAATAAGTATCAATGTATAATTTATAGAAAATAGAAAGAAATAGATTTATAGAATTTATAGAAAGAAATCGTAATATTATATTTTTGCCATATCGCCCACCCCTTTATAAAGCATTTCTTACGTATTCTTTAATTTTGCACCTAAATGTTAAGAGATAATTGTTAAGTGTTCATTGTGATTTTAGACTTTTGAGTTTTCCATGGTCGTGTTGACATTTCTGCCTTTATAACTGATGGGATTATAATCAGAGGTAGGTTAAGTTTAAAATAAAAAATCTTTAAATGTAATATATTTGTCTCCTGGACTGGTCCTTATTTTAAATATGTTATAAAAAAATTCAATAATTATCGATATCGACCGATATGAAACACTTATATCGTGATACAGTTTTCAGCCATATCGCCCAGCCCTACGTATGCGGTGCGTGTTGAAGTGCGTATGCGGTGCGTGTTGAAGTGCGTGGTGTGTGTTGCAGTGCGTATGCGGTGCGTGTTGAAGTGCGTATGCGGTGCGTGTTGCAGTGCGTGTTGAAGTGCGTATGCGGTGTGTGTTGCAGTGCGTATGCGGTGTGTGTTGCAGGGCGTTTGCGGTGCGTGTTGCAGTGCGTGTTGCAGTGCGTGTTGCAGTGCGTGTTGAAGTGCGTGGTGTGTTGCAGTGCGTATGCGGTGCGTTTTGCAGTGCGTATGCGGTGCGTGTTGAAGTGCGTGGTGTGTGTTGCAGTGCGTATGCGGTGCGTGTTGAAGTGCGTATGCGGTGCGTGTTGAAGTGCGTGGTGTGTGTTGCAGTGCGTATGCGGTGCGTGTTGAAGTGCGTATGCGGTGCGTGTTGCAGTGCGTGTTGAAGTGCGTATGCGGTGTGTGTTGCAGTGCGTATGCGGTGTGTGTTGCAGTGCGTATGCGGTGCGTGTTGCAGTGCGTGTTGCAGTGCGTGTTGCAGTGCGTATGCGGTGCGTGTTGAAGTGCGTGTTGCAGTGCGTATGCGGTGCGTGTTGAAGTGCGTGTTGCAGTGCGTATGCGGTGCGTGTTGAAGTGCGTGTTGCAGTGTGTATGCGGTGTGTGTTGCAGTGCGTATGCGGTGCGTGTTGCAGTGCGTGTTGCAGTGCGTGTTGCAGTGCGTATGCGGTGCGTGTTGAAGTGCGTGTTGCAGTGCGTATGCGGTGCGTGTTGAAGTGCGTGTTGCAGTGCGTATGCGGTGCGTGTTGAAGTGCGTATGCGGTGCGTGTTGCGGTGCGTGTTGAAGTGCGTATGCGGTGCGTGTTGCAGTGCGTTGAAGTGCGTATGCGGTGCGTGTTGCAGTGCGTGTTGCAGTGCGTATGCGGTGCGTGTTGCAGTGCGTGTTGCAGTGCGTATGCGGTGCGTGTTGCAGTGCGTGTTGCAGTGCGTATGCGGTGCGTGTTGCAGTGCGTGTTGAAGTGCGTATGCGGTGCGTGTTGCGGTGCGTGTTGCAGTGCGTATGCGGTGCGTGTTGCAGTGCGCGTTGAAGTGCGTATGCGGTGCGTGTTGCGGTGCGTGTTGCAGTGCGCGTTGAAGTGCGTATGCGGTGCGTGTTGCGGTGCGTGTTGCAGTGCGTATGCGGTGCGTGTTGCAGTGCGCGTTGAAGTGCGTATGCAGTGCGTGTTGAAGTGCGTATGCGGTGCGTGTTGCGGTGCGTGTTGCAGTGCGTATGCGGTGCGTGTTGCAGTGCGCGTTGAAGTGCGTATGCGGTGCGTGTTGCGGTGCGTGTTGCAGTGCGTATGCGGTGCGTGTTGCAGTGCGTGTTGCAGTGCGTATGCGGTGCGTGTTGCAGTGCGTGTTGAAGTGCGTATGCGGTGCGTGTTGCGGTGCGTGTTGCAGTGCGTATGCGGTGCGTGTTGCGGTGCGTGTTGCAGTGCGTATGCGGTGCGTGTTGCAGTGCGTATGCGGTGCGTGTTGCAGTGCGTGTTGCAGTGCGTATGCGGTGCGTGTTGCGGTGCGTATGCGGTGCGTGTTGCGGTGCGTGTTGCGGTGCGTGTTGAAGTGCGTATGCGGTGCGTGTTGCAGTGCGTGTTGCAGTGCGTATGCGGTGCGTGTTGCAGTGCATGTTGAAGTGCGTATGCGGTGCGTGTTGCAGTGCGTATGCGGTGCGTGTTGCAGTGCGTGTTGCAGTGCGTGTTGCAGTGCGTATGCGGTGCGTGTTGCAGTGCGTGTTGAAGTGCGTATGCGGTGCGTGTTGCGGTGCGTGTTGCAGTGCGTATGCGGTGCGTGTTGCGGTGCGTGTTGCAGTGCGTATGCGGTGCGTGTTGCAGTGCGTATGCGGTGCGTGTTGCAGTGCGTGTTGCAGTGCGTATGCGGTGCGTGTTGCGGTGCGTGTTGCGGTGCGTGTTGCGGTGCGTGTTGAAGTGCGTATGCGGTGCGTGTTGCAGTGCGTGTTGCAGTGCGTATGCGGTGCGTGTTGCAGTGCATGTTGAAGTGCGTATGCGGTGCGTGTTGCAGTGCGTGTTGCAGTGCGTATGCGGTGCGTGTTGCGGTGCATGTTGAAGTGCGTATGCGGTGCGTGTTGCAGTGCGTGTTGCAGTGCGTATGCGGTGCGTGTTGCGGTGCGTGTTGAAGTGCGTATGCGGTGCGTGTTGCAGTGCGTGTTGCAGTGCGTATGCGGTGCGTGTTGCGGTGCGTGTTGCAGTGCGTATGCGGTGCGTGTTGCGGTGCGTGTTGCAGTGCGTATGCGGTGCGTGTTGCAGTGCGTGTTGCAGTGCGTATGCGGTGCGTGTTGCGGTGCGTGTTGCAGTGCGTGTTGCAGTGCGTATGCGGTGCGTTGCAGTGCATGTTGAAGTGCGTATGCGGTGCGTGTTGCAGTGCGTGTTGCAGTGCGTATGCGGTGCGTGTTGCGGTGCGTGTTGAAGTGCGTATGCGGTGCGTGTTGCAGTGCGTGTTGAAGTGCGTATGCGGTGCGTGTTGCGGTGCGTGTTGCAGTGCGTATGCGGTGCGTGTTGCGGTGCGTGTTGCAGTGCGTATGCGGTGCGTGTTGCAGTGCGTGTTGCAGTGCGTATGCGGTGCGTGTTGCGGTGCGTGTTGCAGTGCGTGTTGCAGTGCGTATGCGGTGCGTGTTGCAGTGCGTATGCGGTGCGTGTTGCAGTGCGTATGCGGTGCGTGTTGCAGTGCGTGTTGCAGTGCGTATGCGGTGCGTGTTGCAGTGCGTATGCGGTGCGTGTTGCAGTGCGTATGCGGTGCGTGTTGCAGTGCGTGTTGCAGTGCGTATGCGGTGCGTGTTGCAGTGCGTATGCGGTGCGTGTTGCAGTGCGTATGCGGTGCGTGTTGCGGTGCGTGTTGAAGTGCGTATGCGGTGCGTGTTGCGGTGCGTGTTGCAGTGCGTATGCGGTGCGTGTTGCAGTGCATGTTGAAGTGCGTATGCGGTGCGTGTTGCAGTGCGTATGCGGTGCGTGTTGCAGTGCGTGTTGCAGTGCGTATGCGGTGCGTGTTGCGGTGCGTGTTGAAGTGCGTATGCGGTGCGTGTTGCAGTGCGTGTTGAAGTGCGTATGCGGTGCGTGTTGCGGTGCGTGTTGCAGTGCGTATGCGGTGCGTGTTGCGGTGCGTGTTGCAGTGCGTATGCGGTGCGTGTTGCAGTGCGTGTTGCAGTGCGTATGCGGTGCGTGTTGCAGTGCGTATGCGGTGCGTGTTGCAGTGCGTATGCGGTGCGTGTTGCAGTGCGTATGCGGTGCGTGTTGCAGTGCGTGTTGCAGTGCGTATGCGGTGCGTGTTGCAGTGCGTATGCGGTGCGTGTTGCAGTGCGTATGCGGTGCGTGTTGCAGTGCGTGTTGCAGTGCGTATGCGGTGCGTGTTGCAGTGCGTATGCGGTGCGTGTTGCAGTGCGTATGCGGTGCAAGACCAGCACGCGCAATAGTGCTTTCACATATGCTGCGTTTGCAGTGCGTGATCCACGGCTGTACCACAAATACATACTATTTGTATTTCAAATCCAAAAGTTATCAGCAACTTTTATTTAAAAAAAGTGTTTTTGTCAGCATTGCGATTCTCTTTGTACACACTTATACACTCTTTAATAGACGTATTCACGTTTAAATACAATTTAAACAACGTATTATTTAATGCATTACTCTTATATAATTATATATTAAGTCGCTCAAGCAAGTGGTTAAATATTTAACCATGTAGGCCTACTTATATTAAAATCGCATAGCCTACATTTTAAATTAAAACTTAAAATTGACAAAAACAGCAGACTCATACTCTTTCTTTTGCATAATTTAAATCTTTATACAATAAATCTCGCATGTCACAAAGAACTTGTTTTTCCACCTCCACGAATGAGACGAGTGTTCATTATGTTGCCTTGTATGGGGCGCCGTTTGTAAAGCGGCTCACGCTGAAAATAACAGCAACATTTTGTCACATTTAGCTTCAAACAATGTTAAAAAAACTGGTATGAATTTTTGATGGTCACTTTTTACCACATTTACAACAATATTTGTCAACTTAGAGATATTTTAAATAGTTAAATCTAAATATTAAATGTTACACCTAAATGTTAAATATTAAATCTAAATGCTAAATCTAAATGTTAAATCTAAATCTAAATGTTAAATCTAAATCTAAATGTTAAATCTAAATGTTAAATGTTAAATCTAAATCTAAATGTTAAATCTAAATATTAAATCTAAATCTAAATGTTAAATCTAAATGTTAAATCTAAATCTAAATGTTAAATCTAAATATTAAATCTAAATCTAAATGTTAAATCTAAATGTTAAATGTTAAATCTAAATGTTAAATCTAAATATTAAATCTAAATCTAAATGTTAAATATAAATGTTAAATCTAAATCTAAATGTTAAATCTAAATGTTAAATCTAAATCTAAATCTAAATGTTGAATCTAAATCTAAATGTTGAATCTAAATGTTTTGGGTGAAACTAAATATTTAACTAATATGCAAATTCAAAATGCCGGAAGTGGCAAAATAAAAGCTCGAGGTGGTCAGTGTGTGTTTATAGCATGGTTTATAGTGTCAAATAATGAATAAAAACCATCTCATAATAATAACTATAATATAACGATAATAACTTCCTAAAATAATAAACACGTTTGGAGAAACTGTAGAGTATCGTGATGAGAGTAATGACATGACATTCAGTCAAAGTGAGCCCCCTAGTGGCTGGCTATTATGGCTACAGGTCATAAGTCCTGCACTTTTCATAAAAGTGACACTAGCCTACTCTTCAAATACAGTTTCTCCAAACGTGTTTATTATTTTAGGTAGTTATTATCACGATAATCCATGTCCAAGAGTCCATTTCCTCGGATGAGATGGTTTGTATTCGTTATTTGACACTATAAACCATGCTATAAACACACACTGACCACCTCGAGCTTTTATTTTGGCACTTCCTGTTACCGGCATTTTGAATTTGCATATTAGTTAAATATTTAGTTTCAACCCAAACATTTAGATTCAACATTTAGATTTAGATTTAACATTTAGATTTAGATTCAACATTTAGATTTAGATTTAGATTTAACATTTAGATTTAACATTTATATTTAGATTCAACATTTAGATTTAGATTTAGATTTAACATTTAGATTTAACATTTAGATTTAACATTTAGATTTAGATTTAACATTTAGATTTAACATTTAGATTTAGATTTAATATTTAGATTTAACATTTAGATTTAGATTTAACATTTAACATTTAGATTTAACATTTAGATTTAACATTTAGATTTATATTTATATTTAACATTTAGATTTAGATTTAACATTTAGATTTAGATTTAGCATTTAGATTTAACATTTAACATTTAGGTGTAACATTTAATATTTAGATTTAACTATTTAAAATATCTCTAAGTTGACAAATATTATTGTAAATGTGGTAAAAAGTGACCGTCAAAAATTCATACCAGTTTTTTAAACATTGTTTGAAGCTAAATGTGACAAAATGTTGCTGTTATTTTCAGCGTGAGCCTCTTTACAAACGGCGCCCCATAGCCTTGTTGATATGTGTTTTCCCTTGATTTACCCCGGTCTTAACGTCTCAGCATTGCGATTCTCTTTGTACACATACACTCTTTAATAGACGTATGCACGTTTAAACACAATTTAAACAACGTAGGCCTATTATTCAATGCATTACTTCTACTTATATTAAGTAAAGCAATGCGGTCAAATATTTAACCATGTAGGCTACTTATATAAAAAACAGCCGACTCTCATGCCTTTTCTTTTAGGCTATATTTAAATTAATACAATACATCTCGCATGTCACAAGGAGCATGCTTTTCCACCTCCACGAATGAGACGAGTATCGTTCATTATATCGCCTTGTTTAGGTAAATTGTAGTTTTCCTTGCTTTACCCTGGTCTTAAAGTGAAAATAGTATTTAATTAAATACATTTATGGTGAGATTACTACATTTTATTTAATTAATCGCATTTATGGTGAAATTACTACATTTTTAGGTCAATCTATGTTCATTTTGACCACGAAACATGCGCTGTCACTTTAATTCAGCACGTGCAGCACAGCAGAAATAGACTCGGTGCGGAAACGATCTCTGCACTGCTGTATACGCACCGCACCTGGAACGTATCGACGGACTGCAACCGCGTGCAGTGTGAAAGCTCTAACCTGTTAACATGGGCACGGAAAAAAATACGCACCGCTGGCGCAAACGCCCTGCAAATGGGGTAGTATGTGTGAAATGTGAGTTAGATGCTGTCGAATCAAAACAACGTGGGACTACAGTGATTGGATGTCGTACAGGCAGCGCTCTCTGCATGCATACAGGTGGTGCACATTTTTTTCACAGATGCGAGTTTTATTTATTTTTACACCATGTATTCGCCGTGTAAATTTATACACCGAACCGTGGCGCCCGTACCGTTTCGGTTCAATACGAATACATGTACCGTTCCACTCCTCGTCTACAGTGAAATACAGACACACATTACACTGCTTGGCCAGCATTTTAACAGTGTTTAATCCAGCTACTAGCTAACGGTATGCTAAAGTTAACTGCTGACTAGCGTCACGTTTCTAACGTCCGTTTTCAGAGCATCCAAGAGAAGCACAGGCATAACAGTAGCACTGAAATGAAGCACAGAAATCCGCATTGATATTCGGTCCGGTAGATAATGGTCGTTAAAGGAGAACTCCGGTCAGTTTTAACATTGATCTCATTTTTTTGTACATTTGGAGTGCTGTCAATACAGAGAACAACGACAAAAATCGGTGTTGCCTACACCGTGTTATCCTCTTTTTAAAATTTGCACCCTGTTGACTTGGTACTAAACCTATGCGCGTGAACTCGACAATCGATTACTATGGCCTTCGACCGAAAACAGGAAGAAAATACAGGTATGTGCGCTGGCTGAAATAACATCATTTTTATTCATATCTTTTACATCTACTGCAGTCAGATTCACTCGTGTTCACTCTGAAGGAATCACTCAACATGGCTGTGCACTTGTAATGACACATCAAGGATGTTAAGAGCCTAAAAGCAGGTTTAAAACTTGCCCCATTGAAGTCAACAGGGTGCAGATTTTAAAAATAGAATAACTCGGTGTAGGCAACACAGATTTTTGTAGTTGTTCTCTGTATTGACAGCACTCCAAATGTACAAAAAAATGAGCTCAATGTTAAAATTGACCGGAGTTCTCCTTTAAGGCACCAGTGCTGTATTAGCACCGGGTCTGTCTGTAGCTACCCAACCCTAGCGACGACGACGCTAGCAAAGCAAAGCCAGTCCTTCACTAACCTATAGTGCATTGGTCACTTTTTTATTACTATTTCTCTGCATTTAGTGACAACCCTCTCAAATATAAGACACACAAAACAAATAAAAGTCTCAGATTCTCTGTCTGTAATTGCAAAATTCTTGCTTACTTATTGTGACATGATAGCAACCCTTCTGCTGTGCTAATGCAACCTCAACTATGCTATCAATATCCAAAGTAGCCGAACGTCATGTCGCCTATTCATATTTTTTCTCGAAGTTGGCAGTAACATATCAAAAGGTTTTAATTAAATATAAAGGAGTTTTCTCCAAGGAACTTAGCTCCTTCCATAGGCACTGGATGAGGTCTGCTCACTCTGCTGGAGAATGACTCTAGGCGCAGCGTGCGTCGAACACGTGTTCCACAACAACAACAACACTAGGCTGCCCACAGATGCGCCCGCCTAATAATCAGCTTGATATACTGGATATTGGCCGATGCCGATTATGTTAAAAAATGCAAAAAATCGTCCGATTAATCGGTCGACCCCTAATATTAGGCTGCTGTCACTTTAAGACTGAATATACTGACACACATCCGGTTTCTTCCTCAACTCTTCACTCCTGACAGAACCGAGAGAACTCTGAGTCTTGCCGAGTGGGAATGTGGCGTGTCCGATAAGCGCATCACTCACGTGGAGTGTGTTCTATGTTCCTGAACACACACACTCGTTTGATCCGCTGGTTGATGAGAGCTGGTCTCAGGCGAGACTCTTCATTCCCGTGAGCGGATATCTCCTGAAGGTCAGTGGAGTTTGACTCTGATTCATGTTTACCAGTGTCCATTCGCCGCTGTGCTGACCTCTGACCTCGGACCTCTGACCTCGGCAGACTGAGGAACGGTGGATGGGTGAGAGCAGATGTCCTGGCGCTCTGTTCCTCATTTGCTCTTTAATATTGATCCTCTTAGCCTTGAAATTAACAGGCTTTCATTCACAGGAGAAGGAAACATCAATCGATGGAGTCAATAACACGTCACTCGCCCAATGATCGGCGTGAGAGAGAGAGAGATCTGTGTGTGTGTGTGTGTGTGTGTGTGTGTGTGTGTGTGAGAGAGAGGGAGAGAGAGAGAGAGAGAGAGAGATCTGTGTGTGTGTGTGTGTGTGTGTGTGAGAGAGGGAGATAGAGAGAGAGAGAGAGAGAGATCTGTGTGTGTGTGTGTGTGTGTGTGTGTGTGTGTGTGTGTGAGAGAGAGACCTCGGGATAGAGATCTTTATTTCTGTGCAGCTTTAGGAGAAATTCATGTTTTGTCTGTAATCATGAAGTGTCCTGTGTGTGTTAATGTTCATTTGGCACTAATATCAGCTCTAAGATCAGACACACACACACACACACACACACACACACACACTCGCATCTCATTACACAATGTCCTTCCACACATTGTCAATGCAGTGATTACGATATAAGGAGGATTGGTTAGGATGGGACTGTTATAAGGGGTGAAATCATGTGAATCTCAGCGTGTCCAGGCCTGTTCCTGTAACTCCTGTGATCTGTGATCGAGTGCTCTGGTCTGATGAGGGATCTGTGTGTCCCTGTAACTCCTGTGATCTGTGATCGAGTGCTCTGGTCTGATGAGGGATCTGTGTGTCCCTGTAACTCCTGTGATCTGTGATCGAGTGCTCTGGTCTGATGAAGGATCTGTGTGTCCCTGTAACTCCTGTGATCTGTGATCGAGTGCTCTGGTCTGATGAGGGATCTGTGTGTCCCTGTAACTCCTGTGATCTGTGATCGAGTGCTCTGGTCTGATGAGGGATCTGTGTGTCCCTGTAACTCCTGTGATCTGTGATCGAGTGCTCTGGTCTGATGAGGGATCTGTGTGTCCCTGTAACTCCTGTGATCTGTGATCGAGTGCTCTGGTCTGATGAAGGATCTGTGTGTCCCTGTAACTCCTGTGATCTGTGATCGAGTGCTCTGGTCTGATGAGGGATCTGTGTGTTCCTGTAACTCCTGTGATCTGTGATCGAGTGCTCTGGTCTGATGAGGGATCTGTGTGTCCCTGTAACTCCTGTGATCTGTGATCGAGTGCTCTGGTCTGATGAGGGATCTGTGTGTCCCTGTAACTCCTGTGATCTGTGATCGAGTGCTCTGGTCTGATGAGGGATCTGTGTGTCCCTGTAACTCCTGTGATCTGTGATCGAGTGCTCTGGTCTGATGAGGGATCTGTGTGTTCCTGTAACTCCTGTGATCTGTGATCGAGTGCTCTGGTCTGATGAGGGATCTGTGTGTCCCTGTAACTCCTGTGATCTGTGATCGAGTGCTCTGGTCTGATGAGGGATCTGTGTGTCCCTGTAACTCCTGTGATCTGTGATCGAGTGCTCTGGTCTGATGAGGGATCTGTGTGTTCCTGTAACTCAGCGTTTCCCAAACTTTTTTTCCTGCGCACCCCCTTCTATGTCCCAACCGGGTTGGCGCACCCCCAATACCCACTTCAAAAAAATAACGCAACAAAGCTTTGTTTTATCGCCATATAAAGACTCATGTTCAATCATGCGCAAATAACCAGAACACGCATGACAATAACAACATCAACAAAGTTTCAATATAATGCAACAAAGCTACGCACAAGCTCCCACTTTTAAGAGGACGAGTGACAGACACAGGCTCAGTAACAGAAAGCACGGTTATTTTCAGCCGCGTAAAAGAAACATTGCAGCAATATTAAATGACCGTAAATGACCGTGGAGCTATCATCATCATCATCATAACACAACGGTTATGGAAATTAGAACGACAGTACATTGAATTAAATTGCAATGAAGTTACAAACGATCCACAACATTTAAGAGAATAGGCTCCGAAATAGATAAAATAAATAAAAACGAGGATCAATCTGCTACTTTTCAAGTGCGACAATAAAATTAGCCATATATATATATATATATATATATATATATATATATATAAAAGAGCTCACCAAAGCTGAATTTGTTTTATCAAAAATACAGTAAAACTTGTAATATCGTGAAATAGTATTACAATTTAAAATCTTATTTGAATGTTTCAAAATGTAATTTATTCATGTGATTTCAAAGATAAATTTTCAAAATCATTACTTCAGTGTCACATGACCCTTCAGAAATATGAAAACAGTTTGCTGCAGTTTTTCATGATTCTTTGATGTATAAAATTTTCAAAAGAACAGCATTTATTTAAAAACGAAATATCTTGTAACATTACACATGTGACATGTTTTAAGGTCACTTTTAATCACTTTAATGCATCCTTACTGAAAAACAATTCTGACTAACCAACACATTTTTGAACGGCAGTGTACATTCAGTAGGTCATTATTGCAATATAAACACTATCAGACTGATCAACAAGGTATCTCTTCATTTACCAGTCGAAGACGGAGCAACTTTCTGCTCTTATGTTTACTCCGTGCACTGTCAAGGGCTTCATCATATTTGTCGTGGTACCGGTCTTTGCAGCAATTATTTTACCGCAAATACCGTCTCATATGAGTAGCCTATGTGCGCGGAGAGTTTGTGTGTGTGCGCTCGGGTCACATTGAGTATGTGCGCGAGTTTGTGTGTGTGTGTGTGTGTGTGTGCTCGCGTTTCATATAAGTATGTGCGTGGAGAGTTTGTGTGCGCGCGCGTCTCATATGAGTGCGCGGAGAGTTCCGCGCGTCTCGTGTGTGTAGTTGCTTGTATGTGCGTGAGCATTTGTCGTTGTGCAGTTCATATGTAGGCCTATTTGTTTTATCAAAAACTAATAAATTATAGTTTTTTTATTTAAAATAAAAGGAAAAGGAATTTACTAAGGAAATGTTTACTGTTCATGTTTTTTTTTATTCTATGGAAAAACCCCATTTAAAAAAACAGACCGCCATTACATTTTCCCTCTCGCGCACCCCCTGGTGGTAGCTCGCGTACCCCTGGGGGTGCGCGTACCACACTTTGGGAATCACTGCTGTAACTCCTGTGATCTGTGATCGAGTGCTCTGGTCTGATGAGGGATCTGTGTGTCCCTGTAACTCCTGTGATCTGTGATCGAGTGCTCTGGTCTGATGAGGGATCTGTGTGTCCCTGTAACTCCTGTGATCTGTGATCGAGTGCTCTGGTCTGATGAGGGATCTGTGTGTCCCTGTAACTCCTGTGATCTGTGATCGAGTGCTCTGGTCTGATAAAGGATCTGTGTGTCCCTGTAACTCCTGTGATCTGTGATCGAGTGCTCTGGTCTGATGAGGGATCTGTGTGTCCCTGTAACTCCTGTGATCTGTGATCGAGTGCTCTGGTCTGATGAAGGATCTGTGTGTCCCTGTAACTCCTGTGATCTGTGATCGAGTGCTCTGGTCTGATGAGGGATCTGTGTGTCCCTGTAACTCCTGCGATCTGTGATCGAGTGCTCTGGTCTGATGAAGGATCTGTCCCTGTAACTCCTGTGATCTGTGATCGAGTGCTCTGGTCTGATGAAGGATCTGTGTGTCCCTGTAACTCCTGTGATCTGTGATCGAGTGCTCTGGTCTGATGAGGGATCTGTGTGTCCCTGTAACTCCTGTGATCTGTGATCGAGTGCTCTGGTCTGATGAAGGATCTGTGTGTCCCTGTAACTCCTGTGATCTGTGATCGAGTGCTCTGTGTATTCCTGTAACTCCTGTGATCTGTGATCGAGTGCTCTGGTCTGATGAGGGATCTGTGTATTCCTGTAACTCCTGTGATCTGTGATCGAGTGCTCTGGTCTGATGAGGGATCTGTGTGTCCCTGTAACTCCTGTGATCTGTGATCGAGTGCTCTGGTCTGATGAAGGATCTGTCCCTGTAACTCCTGTGATCTGTGATCGAGTGCTCTGGTCTGATGAAGGATCTGTGTGTCCCTTTAACTCCTGTGATCTGTGATCGAGTGCTCTGGTCTGATGAAGGATCTGTGTGTCCCTGTAACTCCTGTGATCTGTGATCGAGTGCTCTGGTCTGATGAAGGATCTGTGTGTCCCTGTAACTCCTGTGATCTGTGATCGAGTGCTCTGGTCTAAAGAAGGATCTGTGTGTCCCTGTAACTCCTGTGATCTGTGATCGAGTGCTCTGGTCTGATGAAGGATCTGTGTGTCCCTGTAACTCCTGTGATCTGTGATCGAGTGCTCTGGTCTGATGAAGGATCTGTGTGTCCCTGTAACTCCTGTGATCTGTGATCGAGTGCTCTGGTCTGATGAAGGATCTGTGTGTCCCTGTAACTCCTGTGATCTGTGATCGAGTGCTCTGGTCTGATGAGGGATCTGTGTGTCCCAAGCGGCAACCTCCCCGTCTCTCTCTTGAAACCAACACGGAAGTGAGTTAAACTGCAATTCGTTGACTGGCCGCTTGAGGCTGTTGTCAGAAGTGAGTCAAATCTGTATCTCCCCCGTGGTAAAATGCCAAATTTTACAGCAGAAAAAAACGTGTTTAAAGCCTGGTGTCTGTATGTGGATTTGGTCTATACAGCTAATTTTGCCCTTCATAACAACTGTGAGGGGGGTGAATTATTTTATAACTCGTCCGTTTAGTTGATTGATATTTAAATTTAAGGGTGTGGCCAAGCCACTTGAGTGACAGATGGATTGCCGCTGTCAGTGCTAGCCGTTTGTCTGCTGTTGCTAGCCGTCACTTCACCTCAGCAATGTTAGCTGCTGAACTTGCCATCTCTGCAGTGTTTGTGCTTTTTTTTGGGATTATTATTGCATACAATTTAATACTTGGGTACAAAGCCCACGTCTATGGATTCCGTCGTTATCGTTCGAGAGAACAACCAGCGCTGTATTTCAGTTGTTTTCCTCCGTGAACCTGTACTAATGGATGTCTGACAATTTCGTTGCTTTTTGGGGTTTTCAAATTTAAAACGTCAATAAATGCTCGTTCGTTCTGCTCCCATGGAACAGATGGATTATAATATGCTTATGTAAGTTACCGTCAGATGAAATCGGCGCTTTCTCCGTCCGTGAATGAGCGCGGATTTTCTAGCGCATTTACTTGCACTTCAAAGGCAATTTATCTATGGTTTAACGGTTAAACCATAACCCATTTGAGAGACGGCCAACATCAGAATTTAAAATGGACTGAATAAGCTCTCTACGAACTTGAGCGATGCCGCGCTGACGGACCATGGAAGAGTGACGGACATGTATGCACATAAATCACTGTCACACACAAACACTCTCGAAGTAATACACAGTCTCACTTGTAGCCATGTCTTTTAACTGTTATAATATTTCGAAGGGCAAAAATAGGAACGTTTAATTGGCTTTACATCATCAGCTAACTCGATCACGTCGAGCTAGGAGATTTCAGATAGCCAGGCTCCTCAGCTCCACTCACGCTCCGCCTGTTTGCCTATTTTCTGTTATCCGGGAGTGACGCAAGGCCAAGATGGCGACGGCCGGCTCCGCCCACTTTAGGCTTCAAAAATGCTCTTCAGAAACCTACGGGTGACGTCACGGACACTACGTCCATATTTTTTTACAGTGTATGGTGTGTCCCTGTAACTCCTGTGATCTGTGATCGAGTGCTCTGGTCTGATGAGGGATCTGTGTGTCCCTGTAACTCCTGTGATCTGTGATCGAGTGCTCTGGTCTGATGAAGGATCTGTGTGTCCCTGTAACTTCTGTGATCTGTGATCGAGTGCTCTGGTCTGATGAAGGATCTGTGTGTTCCTGTAACTCCTGTGATCTGTGATCGAGTGCTCTGGTCTGATGAAGGATCTGTGTGTTCCTGTAACTCCTGTGATCTGTGATCGAGTGCTCTGGTCTGATGAAGGATCTGTGTGTCCCTGTAACTCCTGTGATCTGTGATCGAGTGCTCTGGTCTGATGAGGGATCTGTGTGTTCCTGTAACTCCTGTGATCGAGTGCTCTGGTCTGATGAGGGATCTGTGTGTCCCTGTAACTCCTGTGATCTGTGATCGAGTGCTCTGGTCTGATGAGGGATCTGTGTGTCCCTGTAACTCCTGTGATCTGTGATCGAGTGCTCTGGTCTGATGAGGGATCTGTGTGTTCCTGTAACTCCTGTGATCTGTGATCGAGTGCTCTGGTCTGATGAAGGATCTGTGTGTCCCTGTAATTCCTGTGATCTGTGATCGAGTGCTCTGGTCTGATGAGGGATCTGTGTGTTCCTGTAACTCCTGTGATCTGTGATCGAGTGCTCTGGTCTGATGAGGGATCTGTGTGTTCCTGTAACTCCTGTGATCTGTGATCGAGTGCTCTGGTCTGATGAAGGATCTGTGTGTCCCTGTAACTCCTGTGATCTGTGATCGAGTGCTCTGGTCTGATGAGGGATCTGTGTGTTCCTGTAACTCCTGTGATCTGTGATCGAGTGCTCTGGTCTGATGAAGGATCTGTGTGTCCCTGTAACTCCTGTGATCTGTGATCGAGTGCTCTGGTCTGATGAGGGATCTGTGTGTCCCTGTAACTCCTGTGATCTGTGATCGAGTGCTCTGGTCTGATGAAGGATCTGTGTGTCCCTGTAACTCCTGTGATCTGTGATCGAGTGCTCTGGTCTGATGAGGGATCTGTGTGTCCCTGTAACTCCTGTGATCTGTGATCGAGTGCTCTGGTCTGATGAAGGATCTGTCCCTGTAACTCCTGTGATCTGTGATCGAGTGCTCTGGTCTGATGAAGGATCTGTGTGTCCCTGTAACTCCTGTGATCTGTGATCGAGTGCTCTGGTCTGATGAAGGATCTGTGTGTTCCTGTAACTCCTGTGATCTGTGATCGAGTGCTCTGGTCTGATGAAGGATCTGTGTGTTCCTGTAACTCCTGTGATCTGTGATCGAGTGCTCTGGTCTGATGAAGGATCTGTGTGTCCCTGTAACTCCTGTGATCTGTGATCGAGTGCTCTGGTCTGATGAGGGATCTGTGTGTTCCTGTAACTCCTGTGATCGAGTGCTCTGGTCTGATGAGGGATCTGTGTGTCCCTGTAACTCCTGTGATCTGTGATCGAGTGCTCTGGTCTGATGAGGGATCTGTGTGTCCCTGTAACTCCTGTGATCTGTGATCGAGTGCTCTGGTCTGATGAGGGATCTGTGTGTTCCTGTAACTCCTGTGATCTGTGATCGAGTGCTCTGGTCTGATGAAGGATCTGTGTGTCCCTGTAATTCCTGTGATCTGTGATCGAGTGCTCTGGTCTGATGAGGGATCTGTGTGTTCCTGTAACTCCTGTGATCTGTGATCGAGTGCTCTGGTCTGATGAGGGATCTGTGTGTTCCTGTAACTCCTGTGATCTGTGATCGAGTGCTCTGGTCTGATGAAGGATCTGTGTGTCCCTGTAACTCCTGTGATCTGTGATCGAGTGCTCTGGTCTGATGAGGGATCTGTGTGTTCCTGTAACTCCTGTGATCTGTGATCGAGTGCTCTGGTCTGATGAAGGATCTGTGTGTCCCTGTAACTCCTGTGATCTGTGATCGAGTGCTCTGGTCTGATGAGGGATCTGTGTGTCCCTGTAACTCCTGTGATCTGTGATCGAGTGCTCTGGTCTGATGAAGGATCTGTGTGTCCCTGTAACTCCTGTGATCTGTGATCGAGTGCTCTGGTCTGATGAGGGATCTGTGTGTCCCTGTAACTCCTGTGATCTGTGATCGAGTGCTCTGGTCTGATGAAGGATCTGTCCCTGTAACTCCTGTGATCTGTGATCGAGTGCTCTGGTCTGATGAAGGATCTGTGTGTCCCTGTAACTCCTGTGATCTGTGATCGAGTGCTCTGGTCTGATGAGGGATCTGTGTGTCCCTGTAACTCCTGTGATCTGTGATCGAGTGCTCTGGTCTGATGAGGGATCTGTGTGTCCCTGTAACTCCTGTGATCTGTGATCGAGTGCTCTGGTCTGATGAGGGATCTGTGTGTTCCTGTAACTCCTGTGATCTGTGATCGAGTGCTCTGGTCTGATGAAGGATCTGTGTGTCCCTGTAACTCCTGTGATCTGTGATCGAGTGCTCTGGTCTGATGAGGGATCTGTGTGTTCCTGTAACTCCTGTGATCGAGTGCTCTGGTCTGATGAGGGATCTGTGTGTCCCTGTAACTCCTGTGATCTGTGATCGAGTGCTCTGGTCTGATGAGGGATCTGTGTGTCCCTGTAACTCCTGTGATCTGTGATCGAGTGCTCTGGTCTGATGAGGGATCTGTGTGTTCCTGTAACTCCTGTGATCTGTGATCGAGTGCTCTGGTCTGATGAGGGATCTGTGTGTCCCTGTAACTCCTGTGATCTGTGATCGAGTGCTCTGGTCTGATGAGGGATCTGTGTGTCCCTGTAACTCCTGTGATCTGTGATCGAGTGCTCTGGTCTGATGAGGGATCTGTGTGTTCCTGTAACTCCTGTGATCTGTGATCGAGTGCTCTGGTCTGATGAAGGATCTGTGTGTTCCTGTAACTCCTGTGATCTGTGATCGAGTGCTGTGGTCTGATGAAGGATCTGTGTGTCCCTGTAACTCCTGTGATCTGTGATCGAGTGCTCTGGTCTGATGAGGGATCTGTGTGTCCCTGTAACTCCTGTGATCTGTGATCGAGTGCTCTGGTCTGATGAGGGATCTGTGTGTCCCTGTAACTCCTGTGATCTGTGATCGAGTGCTCTGGTCTGATGAGGGATCTGTGTGTCCCTGTAACTCCTGTGATCTGTGATCGAGTGCTCTGGTCTGATGAGGGATCTGTGTGTCCCTGTAACTCCTGTGATCTGTGATCGAGTGCTCTGGTCTGATGAAGGATCTGTGTGTCCCTGTAACTCCTGTGATCTGTGATCGAGTGCTCTGGTCTGATGAGGGATCTGTGTGTTCCTGTAACTCCTGTGATCGAGTGCTCTGGTCTGATGAGGGATCTGTGTGTCCCTGTAACTCCTGTGATCTGTGATCGAGTGCTCTGGTCTGATGAGGGATCTGTGTGTCCCTGTAACTCCTGTGATCTGTGATCAAGTGCTCTGGTCTGATGAGTGATCTGTGTGTCCCTGTAACTCCTGTGATCTGTGATCGAGTGCTCTGGTCTGATGAGGGATCTGTGTGTCCCTGTAACTCCTGTGATCTGTGATCGAGTGCTCTGGTCTGATGAAGGATCTGTGTGTCCCTGTAACTCCTGTGATCTGTGATCGAGTGCTCTGGTCTGATGCTCGACAGACTCTGGGCTCTCCGTCTGACTGTAACTACTTCTCAAATATTCTAATAGTGTTGAAATACTACATTTATTAAATAACTTGTTTTGTTTCTAGAAGATCAGTTATTGGGGGGGGGTTATATTTTGTGTGTGTTTTCAGCATTTCTTGTTTAAATTCTGTTTTTTTTATAATATAATTAAAGTCACGTCAGTTTCACTGTAATAACAGGAGAGCATCAGAGATGGAGGATAACCCGTCCTGCGAGACACACACACACACACACACACACACACACACACACACACACACACACACTGAATCACTTCTGGTGATGTTCAGGACAGTGAAGCTCGTTCGAGTGTGTCGTTTGTTAAAGTCGTCAGATTCACTAACAGAATCTGTGTGTGTGTGGATGTGTGTGTGTGTGTGTGTGTGTGTGTGTGTGTGTGTGTGTGTGTGTGTGTGTGTGTGTGTGTGTGTGTGTGTGTGTGAGTGTGTGAGTGTGTGTGTGTGTGAGTGTGTGTGTGTGTGTGTGTGTGTGTGTGTGTGTGAGTGTGTGAGTGTGTGTGTGTTCCTCCAGACTCTCGAGCGAGCGCGTGTTCATCGCTGGTGTGTGTATGATGCGGCCGGGGGGATTTACTAAAGATTAGATAATCCAGGAGATAAAATCAGCTGTAGATTGTGGTGGACGATCAGTGTCTGATTGATTTAACACACACACACACACACACACACACACACACACACACACACACACACACACACACACACACACATACACACTGAACTCTAATACGCTAAAGTGGTGCAACTGAAACATCCACTTTACTGATGTTTACTCTGAGAGTTATGATTCAGAAGCAATTTGACCAAATTGGCCTTTAAACTCACACACACACACACACACACACACACACACACACACACACACACATCCACACACACACACACACACACACACACACACACACACACACACACACACACACACACACACACACATCCACACACACACACACACACACACACACACACACACACACACACACACACACACACACACACACATCCACACACACACACACACACACACACACACACACACACACACACACACACACACACACACACACACACACACACACACACACTGTTACTGCAGGATACTGTGAAACACCAGAGGGTTGAGAGTGCAGTCGGTGCAGAGTGAGTGAGTGTGTGTGTGTGTGTGTGTGTGTGTGTGTGTTTGACTGGTTCAGGTCTGACGAGCTCGTTAGCAGACACTGATTGACACCAGATGAATGAGACGCTGCAGAAACTTGTTCACACTGAGACAGCGTTTTTATTAATGAAAGCGAAGCTCTTTGGAAGCGCTGTAGTGTTTGTGTGTGTGTTTGTGTGTGTGTGTGTGTGTGTGTGTGTGTGTGTGTGTGTGTGTGTGTGAGTGTGTGTGTGTGTGTTAGGGTTAGGTATAACAGTTACAGCGGTATTGTGTGTGTGTGTGTGTGCGGTTCACTTTCACACAGTTGCTAATATGTTACTTCACACTCTCTTCATATCTCAGTCCTGCAGAGATGACAGAACTCACTCACATTCGCTGCGGTGAAACATGAGAGCCGCGTTAGACCGAGCGAACGCCGAGTGAGAGCTGGACCGTCAGCGGCTGAGGAGATGGGCCCTATTTTAGCGATCTGAAACGCTGAAACTTTGTGGGCGGATCTCGGGCGCTGTTGCTATTACACCGGCGGGATAAATGACTCTCCGACGCAAATCTAAAATGTGTTGGTCTGAAGTCGCTTCATTGCTCATAGGTGTGGTTTGGGCGTAACGTGAAATAAACCAATCAGAGCGACATCTCACATTCCCTTTAAGAGCAGGCGCGCTTGTTCCATGGCGGATTGCTATTATAACGGCGGATTTGCCAGGAGCGGTTCACAGCCGAGGAGACCGACGCTCTCGTCAGGGCCGTAAAACACAGAGAAGTGACATTGGGGACGGAGAAACACACCCAGATTAGCTTCGCTTAAACAGGCGTATGATCATTTGGGTAAATGTGATTTATGCCTATTTTTACACATCTTCATGGACACAACAATGATTTCCCTCGTGTGGAATATTGTTCCTTGTAATTATGTATGATTTTCTAAAAATGTGAACTGTGTAGATGAGAGAAGCAAAGTGTGTGTGTGTTGTGCTCACGCTACATTATGGTCAAGTATGCGCCCTTAAAATAGCCTCTGAACGCCACTGACTTTAGACGAGGTTTCTCCTGGTCAGTGCCGGCAGGGCCGTAGCCATCATTTCAAAAGTGAGGAGGACAGAATGCCAAGCGTTATACCCGTTTTTTTTTTTTTACTTTGCAGATCTTTGTTGACAGGTTTTTGCTTAATTAGTTTAATATGCTATTTATGTTTAAAGCAATAAAACAGAAAGAAAGAAAGAAAGAAAGAAATGCAGATGTTCTGTACTTTATACTGTACATAGCCTAGTATTATATATTGTGCAATATTCTTTACATATTTCAAATAGTTTTTTTGTGTAGGCTTCGTCAGACTTCCAGCTTTTAAAACTACTTCAAACTTTCAAGGTTAGGCTTTTTCAAGACAACTTAAAGTTTGTCTACAAATTTTTTAATCTATTTTGTAAAGTGTTACCGAATTATATATGGTAAACATCATGTAGGCTACACATGTTACAACGCTGCCTGATTCAAGCAGATATAGTGTCTGTTAATGCATGAAAACCCAAATTCAGCATTAACAATCACCATCTTTATTCTAATTTGAAGGGCTCTGATTACATATCTGTGAAAATAAAAGACATTACGAATAAAAAAAGACTGAAAATAAGCACACGTTTGTGCGGGCCGGGTAGTGAATATTTTCAGTTTCCAACTAAACTTGTTAATTATTCAACTCGAGATATAGGCAGTGTTATTCATCATTGTGCAACACAATTCGGACACCACATGACAACTTACAGTGCTTGCCTTTTTCGGGGAAAAGGAGTGAAGAGTTTATTGCCGTTTTGAACTCATCGCGATCTCTATGAAAATGATGGATCCAGCGCGGGTGCGAGCATGGGCGTGTCGTGACGCACGAGTGACTGATTACCTCAACTTGTCGTGAACACACTTGCCCTTTGAAAACGTGCGGGGGACGAATTTACATTTTATAAAAAGTGGGGGGGACACGTCCCCCGCGTAATCTACGCCCATGAGTGTTTTCTGAAACTGCAGAACAGCACTAGGGAACGTTTGTGCCGGAACACGCCTCCTCTCTTCCCTGAACCGCCCCCGGGAGCGCAAGTTCATTCCCTAGTTTACCGACGTGCGTCTGTGGAGGGAAAAGTCCGCTGTGCGTCGGGAGCAGAATAGGAATGATACATGCGTCGCTGTACGAAGTGTATTACGCCCCCCGACCCCCCCGCGATTCCCGCCGGTGATCCGGATTAATGTAGACGTGAGTCTCAGTGGGAAATATGCTCAGTTTTCACTCGAAATATGATGTGAAACAACAAGATATGTTGGTAACAAATTATTTTCTTCCTCAGTATTTCTGACTTGCTAATGGAAAAATAATCTGAATTCAAAGGGAAAACAAGTTTATTTTTTGACTCCATTGGCAGATATTTGTTCTTGTTTTAAAAACAAACTCACGTCATTTTGACATATTTTTTGCTTAATATCTTCTGTCATTTTTCTTCTCCAGTAAATTAATCTTGATTTAAGAATATTTAGATATTTGTGCTGGAAAAAGAGACAGAAACACTGAGGAAGTTTTTATGTAGTGCACAAACATTTAAATGATTATCTTTAATCATTGTGTTTTTCTGTCTCAATGATGAAGCCAGAAGCGGTAAAGTGTGTTGAGGTTTAGTCACACCAGCGGGATATTAAAGTGCTTCGTCAGAGCTGTCAGTCAAAACACCACATCAGCAAACCTGTTATTATCTTACTGCTAATTTAGCAGAACTGTCAATGCAAAGTATTCTTGCATGTCCATCTTAAGAGTAAAACATCGAGTTATTCATTGGTACGTTCATTCACGCATCATTGGTTGTGGAGCAGATCCGGTGTGTGTGTGTGTGTGTGTGTGTGTGCAAGGCGAGTCTGGATGAATCTCAAGCGCTCGCTGCTTGTGGGAGACGCTGCTATTTATAGAGTCTTTCTCATATCGCCCAGATTCTGCTGAAAAGATTCTCGCCTGTTTGCTGTCGTCGTCTGATCAGGTCTGGTGGAATTGGAAATCAGTATCGTTCTCCCGATGTCACACACACACACACACACACACACACACACACACACACACACACACACACACACACACACACAGGGGTTACGGCTGCTGATGCTGGACTTGTAGGGGATTTGCTTAATTAATTTTCATCCATCTGATGCTGAATTTGTGCCTGATGATGTTAATCAATCTTCCTCATGTTACTCATATGAAGTTCATTGATTTATGTGAATCTTCATATCCAACCAAAGCACGTAATATTATTGTGTTTTAATGTGCAGTGGTCGATCAATATGGGTTTATCAATGACTGACGTCAATACTGATATCGAGAGATTAGGTGTCTGATGCCACACTGCAATAATTAAGATTTATAAGTGTTTGTGAAAATCTCTTCTGCTCAGCAAGGCTGCGTTTATTTGATCAAAAAATACTGTAAAAACAGTGAAATATTATTCTAATGTAAAACAGCTGTTTTCTATGTGATTAAAACACACGCCTTCAGCAGTCCTGTCCACCCTGAACACGCCAAACACACATCTTCAGTAGTCCTGTCAACCCTGAACACGCCAAGCACACGCCTTCAGCAGTCCTGTCCGCCCTGAACATGCCAAACCCACGCCTTCAGCAGTCCTGTCCGCCCTGAACACGCCAAACACACGCCTTCAGCAGTCCTGTCCGCCCTGAACACGCCAAACACACGCCTTCAGCAGTCCTGTCCGCCCTGAACACGCCAAACACACGCCTTCAGCAGTCCTGTCCGCCCTGAACACGCCAAACACACGCCTTCAGCAGTCCTGTCCGCCCTGAACACGCCAAACACACGTCTTCAGTAGTCCTGTCCACCTTGAAGACGCCAAACACACGCCTTCAGCAGTCCTGTCCGCCCTGAACACGCCAAACACACGCTTTCAGCAGTCCTGTCCGCCTTGAAGACGCCAAACACACGCCTTCAGCAGTCCTGTCCGCCCTGAACATGCCAAACCCACGCCTTCAGCAGTCCTGTCCGCCCTGAACACGCCAAACACACGCCTTCAGCAGTCCTGTCCGCCCCGAACACGCCAAACACACGCCTTCAGCAGTCCTGTCCGCCCTGCACACGCCAAACACACGCCTTCAGCAGTCCTGTCCGCCCTGAACACGCCAAACACACGTCTTCAGTAGTCCTGTCAACCCTGAACACGCCAAACACACGCCTTCAGCAGTCCTGTCCGCCCTGAACACGCCAAACACACGCCTTCAGCAGTCCTGTCCGCCCTGAACACGCCAAACACACGCCTTCAGCAGTCCTGTCCGCCCTGAACACGCCAAACACACGCCTTCAGCAGTCCTGTCCGCCCTGAACACGCCAAACACACGCCTTCAGCAGTCCTGTCCGCCCTGAACACGCCAAACACACGCCTTCAGCAGTCCTGTCCGCCCTGAACACGCCAAACACACGTCTTCAGTAGTCCTGTCCACCTTGAAGACGCCAAACACACGCCTTCAGCAGTCCTGTCCGCCCTGAACACGCCAAACACACGCTTTCAGCAGTCCTGTCCGCCTTGAAGACGCCAAACACACGCTTTCAGCAGTCCTGTCCGCCTTGAAGACGCCAAACACACGCCTTCAGCAGTCCTGTCCGCCCTGAACACGCCAAACACACGCCTTCAGCAGTCCTGTCCGCCCTGCACACGCCAAACACACGCCTTCAGCAGTCCTGTCCGCCCTGCACACGCCAAACACACGCCTTCAGCAGTCCTGTCCGCCCTGCACACACCAAACACACGCCTTCAGCAGTCCTGTCCGCCCTGCACACGCCAAACACACGCCTTCAGCAGTCCTGTCCGCCCTGAACATGCCAAACACACGTCTTCAGTAGTCCTGTCCGCCCTGCACACGCCAAACACACGCCTTCAGCAGTCCTGTCCGCCCTGCACACGCCAAACACACGCCTTCAGCAGTCCTGTCCGCCCTGCACACGCCAAACACACGCCAAACACACGCCTTCAGCAGTCCTGTCCGCCCTGCACACGCCAAACACACGCCTTCAGCAGTCCTGTCCGCCCTGAACATGCCAAACACACGTCTTCAGTAGTCCTGTCCGCCCTGAACATGCCAAACACACGCCTTCAGCAGTCCTGTCCGCCCTGAACACGCCAAACACACGCCTTCAGCAGTCCTGTCCGCCCTGAACACGCCAAACACACGCCTTCAGCAGTCCTGTCCGCCCTGAACACGCCAAACACACGCCTTCAGCAGTCCTGTCCGCCCTGAACACGCCAAACACACGTCTTCAGTAGTCCTGTCCACCTTGAAGACGCCAAACACACGCCTTCAGCAGTCCTGTCCGCCCTGAACACGCCAAACACACGCTTTCAGCAGTCCTGTCCGCCTTGAAGACGCCAAACACACGCCTTCAGCAGTCCTGTCCGCCCCGAACACGCCAAACACACGCCTTCAGCAGTCCTGTCCGCCCTGCGCACGCCAAACACACGCCTTCAGCAGTCCTGTCCGCCCTGCACACGCCAAACACACGCCTTCAGCAGTCCTGTCCGCCCCGAACACGCCAAACACACGCCTTCAGCAGTCCTGTCCGCCCTGCACACGCCAAACACACGCCTTCAGCAGTCCTGTCCGCCCTGCACACGCCAAACACACGCCTTCAGCAGTCCTGTCCGCCCTGCACACGCCAAACACACGCCTTCAGCAGTCCTGTCCGCCCTGCACACGCCAAACACATGCCTTCAGCAGTCCTGTCCGCCCTGCACACGCCAAACACACGCCTTCAGCAGTCCTGTCCGCCCTGCACACGCCAAACACACGCCTTCAGCAGTCCTGTCCGCCCTGCACACGCCAAACACACGCCTTCAGCAGTCCTGTCCGCCCTGAACATGCCAAACACACGCCTTCAGCAGTCCTGTCCGCCCTGAACACGCCAAACACATGCCAAACACAAGAGTGTTTGTGTGAGAGACAATGGTGGATCTGGTTTCAGCTCTGGACGGCTTCCAGTCGGAGCCGCAGGGTTTTCAGCTCAACACCGTTTCAGCATTTGTTCTGCAGGATCAAAGACTTTAAAGTTAAACAGAGTTAACACCTCCAACACACTCACAGTTCACACATGAGACACACGCTAGAGAAATAAAGAGGACTTGACTTATGTAGGTTTCCTGAAGTCTGAATCAAATCAAATGCAAATGTAGTCTCTGTCGAGTTCATGTGAAGTTACACACTGCAAAAAAATATTTTTTTACTTATTCATCTTGATTTAAGAATATTTAGATATTTGTACTAGAAAATTTGGACTTGGATTGGAAAATACTGAGTAAGAAAAGCATTTTTTTTTTGCAGTGCAGTTAAAGACTTAGTGTATGGAATGATATTCCGGACATTATTCAAAAGAAATTGCAAATTGTATTTGCAATTGCGTTTTCAAATTGTGGACGCATAAAATGTGACATAATCCAAACGCAAATGCAAATCACGCTTTACCGTTTGCATCTAACTGCCACATTTAAAATGGAAATGCAAAGTCCGTTTGCAACTGTGTTTCCCATATCTAACGAGTCTTGACCCTGTCATATTTAAATAGCAATTTCAATTACCACGTCTGCTTTTTCACTTTCTCAGCATTGCGTATGTAGCCAGCCAAAACTCAAATGAAATCGCAATTCCTTTAGTATTTCCATTTCCGATGCCTTTCACGGAAACCTGTCAATCAGTGTCAAGGGTGGGATTATGCTATGGGGCGTGTTCGTGAGTTTGGACGTGACATCACTCACAGTCGACGGTCAAGAGGTGATGCCCTGAACAGACAGACGCCGATTTATTTTAAACAATAGAGGTAGTTGGTAAAATTGTGGAGGACCTTATGATGCTCGCACAGCAAGTTGACTCTTACTTAGAAGCCATTTCGTTTTGGATAAGTTAAAAGTTTGTGGCCTTGACCAACAGCAACATCAGTAATGTTGTCTTCGCCAACCTCAGTGAAGTAGCTAACAGGCTTTTTGTGAAGGACAGGACAACTAAAGGACCTGGACGTCCTTTACTGGACATACCACAAGAGATGAGTGTCGGTGCTAGGTCTCACCCCTTCAAATAAGTGCTCTCAATTTGCGAAATTCAATAAAAATGCTGTCTGTTGCTGTTAAACCTGTGGATGTGTGTGTGTGTGAGAAATTTTGTTCCACTTTACATTTGTGGTTTAGATCAGGCTTTCATTTGTCAATTTGTTTAGATTTATGTGGGATTTAATAATTTTATTGAAAAGTTAATCTCAACTGTGAAATGGACAAAAACAAAATTATACATAAGCTACTTTCAGAACAATTAAATCAATTAAATAAAGTTTTTTTGTGTTTAAACAAATAAATAATGTAACAAAAGTCACAAAATTCCATGACACTGAGATAAAGGGAGCAATGTTTTTTTTTTTTTAATGGGGGGAAAATGCAATTTGCAATTTCTTTTGAATAATGTCCGGAAGATCATTCCATACAAGGGCCCTATTTAATGATCTAAGTGCATGGTCTAAAGCGCATGGTGCAAGTTCACTTAGGGCGTCCGAATCCACTTTTGCCAGTTTAACGACGGGAAAAATGGGCGGCGCTTCCGGCGCATGGTCTAAAACGGTCGTCCCTATTCTCTTCATGAGTAATGGGTGTGTTTTGTCTCTATTCTCTTAATGAGTAATGGGTATGTTTTTGGGCGTAATGTGCAATAAACTAATCAGAGTCTCATCTCCCATTCCCTTTAAAAGCCAGTTGTGCTCGCGCCGTGGCGGATTCGCTATTTACATAGAATTTGCAAGAGGAACAACTGAACGCTTCTCTAGCGAGGAAACAGATCTGCTTGTGCGTGTGGTTAAAGGGGTCATATAATGCCATTTTTGTACAAGCTAATATGATTCTTTAGGGTCTAAATTAAAAGTTTGTAATATACTTTAATTAAAAATTCTCATTAGTATTGTAAGAAAACACTAATTTTGCCTGGTCAAAAACAGCTCTGTTTTCAGCACGCCGTTTCAGTGCATGTGTCTTTAAATGATAATGAGCTTTGCTCACCCCGCCCCTCTGTTCTGTGCGTACACCGTTTCTAACACAATAACCACGCGTTGTTCATTATAAACGTGGGATTATGAATTATATTGAGAACGTCGTACATAGAAAACATGCCGTAATGTACCCTGAGTGTAAACCTTAGACGCATTCATCGTGAAGCCTGCAGCAAGGTTTGCAAATTTCGCAAAGATTAATATAAATACTAATATAAAGGTTAATAAAACATTACACTCACATCTTCTGGAGGTTCAGCAGGAACACGTTGGTACCGATCCGTTTTTTCTCGTTTGTAAAGCTGTCTGGTGTGAAATGATTCGCGCAAACATGAAAGCGCAGACGATCGTGGGGAATCCCCGTGAGGGATTATCGCTTCAAAAACAAAACTCAGCCACTGCATCTTCAACGGCTCGGATTTAGGAACATCCAAATGACTGCTGTGTTCCTTATTACATCTAAGAACAGAACACCACAATCGCTTAGACGCCATTCTGCTCCAGCATATCAACAATGGCGGACTACTATGACGGCTGTCACAGCTCGCTCAGGGCGGGTCTTGTGTTGAAACACGGCTGTCACTCAGCAATCGCGGGAGGGGCGTTGGATGTTATGACGTCACAATATCGAACGGCTTGATTTCAGAGAGGGTCAAACATATAAGGAGTTTAAAACAAAACCACTGGATGGATTTTTATCATGATAGGATGGTTGTGTACAGGCACTGCCAACAGACATTTCAGTGCAATCAACTTGTAAAAATGCATGTACCATTATATTACCCCTTTAAAGCTGTGTGTGTGTGTGTGTGTGTGTGTGTGTGTGTGTGTGTGTGTGTGTGTGTGTGTGTGTTTGTGTGTGAGGTTAAAGCGAGACTATCTACGGGACAAGCCGGATTCCACCATATCTTTATGTACTCAATATTAATCTTTTACATTGTAATCTTAATATTTGGCATGTTTGTGTGCTGCTGCACGTCCCTGTGTGTGTAATAAGCAGAGTGTACGTGTTGTGGCCTACAGGCTCATATTACTAACGCGCTCTTTAAATATAAAAAATAATACTGCGCCATCGACTTTAGAGCAGGTTTCAGTTGGTCAATGGCTCAGTCTATTTCAGTTCCTCAAAATAGCAACAATGCACCTGAACACACCAGTGTTGTGTGTAACTCATTACAAGTAACTTGAGTTACGTAAAGTTAGTAAAGTAACACATTACTCATATCTGAGTTACTTTTTCAAAGTTTCACTTTTTTTCCCATTTATTGACTGACAGCTCTCCTGTCCCAATGTTGAGAGAAATTGAAGTGCAGAAGCGTTTTGTGTGTGTGTGTGGGTGTGTGCGTGTGTGTGTGTGTGTGAACATGATGGTTAGCTAGCTAGACTAAATGTGAGCGTGCATTTACATTAGTACTTGCACAAAAAACAGATTCAGGATTCCTCAATATGAATAAAATCAATGAATACTATCCAAACCTCCAATAATTAAATATGTTAAATAAAACAAATATTTTATGCATTTAATCTCACTTCATTGACCAATGTAGTTGCTGCTGTTCTTCGATGATTCAATTAAACCATGAGCAAAAATGACTTTAATTTTTTTTTAAAGTAGGCTAATTATTATTTTTTATTTTTTGGTGAAGTAAGTGTTAAACTTCCTCCTTCTGCACCCTATTCTTCCATTATCCAGAACAGCAGCTGAAAGGTTTGTTTGAGCGGCGCCCTCTACTGTACAGGAGTGAATCTGCATTTCCTTCAGCCTGAGGCTTATTATTTCAGTTTTGGTGTGAAAGAATCTTTACATTTACCTAAAAATCTAACTTTTTTTGTCCAGTCCAGGTGGGAAAAAGTAATGCAAAAGTGACGTAATGCATTACTTTATTAAAAAGTAACTAAGTAACGGAATTAGTTACTTTTTAAGGGAGCAACCCAATATTGGAATGCATTACTTTTTAAAGTAACTTTCCCCAACACACACCTGGTTCTCAGACCAGCAGCCCATGGACACAGATGCAGGCGCAAATGCATTTGCTATTTAAACAACGTGGCGCAAGACGTGAAAATGAAAACCGCGTCGGGCTGAAACTAGCAAAACACACCTGTGCCGCGCCTGGTGTGTGATAGGGCCCAGTGTGGAGGTAAAGCGTGTTTCCAGGAGAGCATTGAGGTGTTGGCGTGTTGTTGTGTACGATAAGTTATCGTGGCACTAGTGAGAGATTAGTGTTGGACTCCGGGAACGCGTGCGCTGATGCTAATGCTGATGTTCACTTGGTGTCAGTGAAGAGAAGCAGCAGACGGGGGTCGAAGCTCAAGCTTGTTTGCAGAGTGAACTCCAGTGTTTCAGCTGTTAAGCATTAGTGTCATTTTCATACACATCTGCACTGGCGCGAGCTGCATTTAACATCGACGAGCCGCACAATCTGCCGTCGCCTCCGTAAGCGGCTTGTGTCCGAGAGCGTGTCGTTCGCCCGTCTGTGACCCTCGACTCTCTCTCTGCAGATGCGCTGACCCTCGACAGCTGGAGGCTCGAGACTGAGAGATTAGCACTAACACTACTAACCCTGTGCTCTCAGTCCACTGAACTCGTGTGAACAGGGTTGAGTCAGGGCTACTCATGCGTTCAGAGCTGGGTTACTCTACTAGAGATTACAACATAGGCACTTCCTTTCTCTCAATGTTATGAACAAACGGTAATATAACGTTCCTTCCAAGTGATCTGGTTTTTAATAATGTTCTCTAAACGTTAGAATTACATTTATTATTTATACATTGATCATGGAATGTTTTTCTGAAATGTTTCAGTTTGATGTTCGTCTGACGTTCTTTAGAAGGAACTGCTTGTTTCAAGTCGAGTCTCCTTTATTTATAAGACGCTTTTTACAACACAGAGTGTTTCAAAGCAGCTTTACAGAGATAACAGGAAAATAATGCAATAAAAATTTAGCGTCACAGTCCAGCTTAAGTAAGTTCAGTGATGGTTCATTTCTGTTGTAAAAAGTTATTAATTTAGTTCATTTATATATATAGCCGCTCTGGAGTAAACAGTGATGTCATCGTCCAGATCAGTTCAGTTCTCATATAATGCTGTCAGTGCAGGAGAGCAATAATATTGTTGAATATTAAATTTAATGTCCCCATCTAAGTGAGACAAAAGCTGAAGGCGACAGTGGCAGTTCAGAGAACATTCATAAGTAACATTCTCATAATGTTTGAAGAATGATACAGTGGAATCTTCACATAACCAAGAAAAAACTTTTTTAAAACATAAAAATAAATCCATTGGTGAAGGATTTCATTCTCTGGATTATCAAAAGTAGGCTTTGTCATACGTATTCATTCATTCATCAACCATGTTTTTGTAGAATGTCTAGCAAGAACAGTAAACGTGTTGATGTCTAGAATGTTTCTGCATTGAGATATACTGCACGATATATGAAGTAGATCTCACTCTCTTCGGCTTTCTGATTCTTTCAGTCTCTTATAGAATAATCTGGTTAAGCCTGACCCGCAGCAATGCCTCTGGGCATTCATTATTCTCAAAAGTAATTATTATTAATGTAATGTAATGATTCTGATTTTTAAGCAGCATCATACTTGCATAAATCAGTGTAATGTAAATTACATCAACAATTTTTTCATTGGAACGCCTTAGTTTATGGTCCAATTCTCACAAACTAGTTGCTTATTATCATGCACATTACTAGGATATTGGCTGTATGTAGCACATATTAATGCATTAGTCTGCATGACCATATTCTACATCCCTTAACCCTACCCAGTACCTCAGCTTAACAACTATCTTACTAACTGTTAATAGGCAGTAAATTGATTTATTAAGGCAATAGTCATATATATTGTTGTGTAATATCCATAAGAACACAGTTACCCTGCCTAATTGTTTGACATATTTAGCTAATATATTATGTCTTATGTTTTATTATTTTGTTTATATCCTGGAAAAGTCTCATATGGTCAATGATGTAACTGTTACATATGTATTTTATTTATAATACAGTGAATATAACATTTATATGATGTCTTATTCAGCCAGTAGGGCGTGTAAGCGTTTCACGAGTTATACGAGTGTGCAGAAGTGGCACACTGGAGTTCAATTAAAGGATGAGAACGCTCTAATTGATGCTTAAAGGAGAGAAGAAAACAGGTATGCAGCTTTACTAGTATGCAGGAAGGATGTTTCGGTGGGCGAAAAGAGTGAATGAGGAGGAGAACTCATGAGACTGGCCTTTTTAAAAGGGGCGTGTCCAGTCTGGATGAGGTCACTGATTTATCTTTAAATGTTCGTGACATCAGATGTTGTTTCATGACCTCCTGAAGAGCTTCTCCAGCACCAGAACTATCGCTGATACTGCCTTGTTTGAGCAACTCTTTGATATTTGTACTTCAACCTATATAGAGTATTTGTAGAATACTTCAAGAGAAACTAATTGTTATCAATAAAATGACTTCTATTTTTATAACACAGTCTGCCTCCCGGGGCACTGATTTATAAACGCTGAGCCGGAACAGATCACGGAGAAGTCTTACGTCCGATTGTAAGTATTTTAAAGTGCTTAATAATTTGAGTCAGATTCGACTTACCTAACATGAGAATAATAAAAATAAGGTAAATGTGTCGTTAAGCTCCATAAAACTATATATATATATATATTTGTGGATGCTTTCACTATTCTTTAATCCCTCCCAGATCTAGTTGTTTATTATTCTGAACAAGAAATAATATCAAAAGAGGAAACAAAACTAGACAGCTGTTGGAATATATTTAACCTCATGACTTGAGGAACAAGCTGAAGAATCAAGGAATACAAATTTGATTTTACCTAGAAACAGAGAATTATAACTATGAAGAACCAATTGAATTGAATTGTTGAATAGATTAGTTGAAATGAATTGAATGACATAGGATTAGGGACTAAGGAATGGGGAATAGATTTATAACCTTTACTTTACTTTACACAATAAACAATGCATGACACAGCAACAAAGTATGGCTTTGAATAAAGTAAATGTTTAAACATCTAAACTTAATCTAGCACTTCAAGCAATTACTTCAACTTCCACATTATCTGCAGTCAGGAAATATTCACAATTAAAGGGGTCACCACTCCTACCAGAATTAAATTTGTGCTAAGCACTGAATGCAACATAATCAGGGGCGTAGGAGTGCAACAAATGCTCATTTCTAATGACTTTTGGGAACAGACTGTACTACTTAGTTTGGTTGTAAGAGGGTATGCAGTGACGGACTGGGTAGATTATAAAAACAGAGAGAAGCAATCTAATATAACTACAACCAGGGGTTCAATTGGGATTTATTATATGGGGGGGCTCTCCCTAGGGGGGGGTATGCCCTCCCGGGAATTTTTTTTGAAAAATAAACCATTAAATGACATTTTCTGGAGAGTTTTGTGCAAAGAAATGGAGAAATGGAGTCTTACAAGATGTGAAAAACTGCAAGGTTAAGAGCATAGCCTATTCTTTGCATTGTTGTAGTATCATCAACAGGTATTAGGACATTTAACATTTACATTACTGTTAATCAGCAGTGGTGGAATGTAACGAAGTACAAATAGCCTACTTCGTTACTTTACTGAAGAAGGCTACATTTTTCACGTAGTTGTATCTTTACCTATCTGTAGGTTACTTTACTTAAGTAGAATCAATAGTGCATAGGCCTACTTTTGACTTTTACTTCATTACATTTTGCAACAATTATTATACTTTCTACTCCACTACATTTCTACAACGTTTCATTACATTTTCTGATCAGTTTTTCCCAGGGATTGAAAAAAATCTCCTAAGGTTGGCACTGCCAATAAAGCACCTAAAAGCTGTCACAAAGAACCGGCAAAAGTAATGATTATGAATATGTAAAATATAGCAAGGAGACATTTTAATTGTTTATTAATAAACAAGTGTTTTCTGTGTCAGTGCCCTGCATAGATGAAGCTGACGATGCTGACTCGCGATCTTCGCAGTAGTGAACGCGCCAGAGAGAAATGCACATTTCATACGGATTACACAAGCAGCAGTCTGCTTTCTCTCGTTTTGAATTGTTCTGTTTAAAATAAGACATTTCAAGCTTTCTATAGATATTTCTCAGTTCTGTCAGGCAAGTAGGCTACCTTATACGCTGAGTTTCGGTTCATTTGTAAGACGAGCTCCAGTTCACGCGCCGGCGCCTATTGTCTGCTATATTTTCTTAATTATTAAATCCTAGCAATTGGTTGATGAAACATTGATTAAAATTAAGATATCATTAATAAAAAACAAAATTCATTTCGGCTTTGTGCTTTCTGTTTGAGGTCTCTGTGAAACAGTCTCTTAGTGCCGCTTTCAGAGCGCTCAGTCCACAACATAGTTTTTTCCTCATAAATGCGAACGTGAAAAATAAAATAAAATGAATATGTTCTGTTCTGTGGAGAGCCGACCCTTCTTCATCCGGTGGGTAGTACTTTGGTTTGCAGTTTAATTCACAGAATTACAAAAAATATATTTTGCCACCTAAAAGTTAAAGATTTTTTGTGTCATGTTCATGGCATGTGTAGCCTATTTCCCTCATATTAAATATAAAACGCATGTGTAGACTGATATTTCTTTATTAAGGGAGTATGGATATATAAACAGTTTCAATATATTGGTAGGCCTATTAAATGCATTTTCTGAGAATTTATATTTCAAGTTTTTACTGCAAATGTCAGGTCCATAACGCTTGAATTGACATCACTTGATTACACATTGTATTACCTTGTTATGATATAGTGACCCATACAATGTGCCAAACATATTTTCCTTACCTTGTCATTCAAGGCCAGGACACTTTTTGTACAACCAACGTTGTGCTGAACTTGACAAAATTGATCTGCAGCGGCGGCCAGCAGCTCGTGAGTTTTTTTTTTTTTTCAAGGCAGTAGAAGGTTCTGGAACTTTTGTGCGCTTCCACATCCTGCGCAACTACGGATCTCCCAGGAACATTCATTATATATTGCTGCGTACATTTATCCGTGTCGGAGTTCTGAGTAGTAGCCTACCTATAGATGCGCATGGCATGCGCGAGCGGTGCGCGATCATGGTCGACTGGACAACGAGATTAAGCAGCTGAACAAGAATAAGGCGGCCTCCTGTATTTTTGCTAGTCGATTTTATTTCATCTAGTGACATGATGGGTTTTATCGTCATTCAGGAGATTTTGGGTAACTGCACAACTGACAGATGACTTTGAGCGCACCGCCAAAGGTGTGTGTGTGTATGTAGTGTAACCATAGCGACAAAACGACCAACTTTCGGACCCTGCACTCAAGCCTATAATTTCGTTTTAAAAAATGTAATTATGTATTTAAAAGTTGCAGAATGGATTCATTTGGAGACTCCGAAATCGGCAGAGATAGGCAGGCAATGCAAAACAAAATCTTACATTGGGAAATAGTGGGGGGGACAAAACTTAGATTTTGAAATGTGGGGGGGACATGTCCCCCCCTCGTATAATGGCTCCTACGCCCCTGAACATAATACATATAATTCCAAACATTACAGACCAGTTGTGTCTTTAGGGTTGAACAATGAGCTGTTTGTTTCTTGTTTGTAGGTTGAGGAATCAGGCAACAGCTAACCGCAAACATTTAACCCCATGCTTATCTGCCAGGTGTGCAGGAAAGAGCAGTCCCTCCAGAAATGCTGGCTTTATTCGTTACGAGTCAGTGTTCAGAAGACCGTATTCGTTACGACTGAGAGTGTTTATAAGACCGTATTCGTTACGAGTCAGTGTTCATAAGACCGTATTCGTTACGAGTCAGTGTTCAGAAGACCTTATTTGTTACGAGTCAGTGTTCATAAGACCGTATTCGTTACGACTGAGAGTGTTTATAAGACCTTATTTGTTACGAGTCAGTGTTCATAAGACCGTATTCGTTACGAGTCAGTGTTCATAAGACCTTATTCGTTATGAGTGTTCAGAAGACCTTATTCGTTACGAGTGTTTATAAGACCTTATTCGTTACGAGTCAGTGTTTATGAGACCTTATTCGTTACGAGTGTTCATAAGACCGTATTCGTTACGAGTCAGTGTTTATAAGACCTTATTCGTTACGAGTCAGTGTTTATGAGACCTTATTCGTTACGAGTGTTCATAAGACCGTATTCGTTACGAGTCAGTGTTTATGAGACCTTATTCGTTACGAGTGTTCAGAAGTTCTTATTCGTTACGAGTGTTTATAAGACCTTATTCGTTACGAGTCAGTGTTTATGAGACCTTATTCGTTACGAGTGTTCATAAGACCGTATTCGTTACGAGTCAGTGTTTATGAGACCTTATTCGTTACGAGTGTTCAGAAGTTCTTATTCGTTACGAGTGTTTATAAGACCTTATTCGTTACGAGTCAGTGTTTATGAGACCTTATTCGTTACGAGTGTTCAGAAGTTCTTATTCGTTACGAGTGTTTATAAGACCTTATTCGTTACGAGTCAGTGTTTATAAGACCTTATTCGTTACGAGTCAGTGTTTATGAGACCTTATTCGTTACGAGTGTTCATAAGACCGTATTCGTTACGAGTCAGTGTTCATAAGACCTTATTCGTTACGAGTGTTCATAAGGGTGAGACGCTGATCAGGAGACTCACAGGTTAACTTGAATCAGGTGCGTTGGGGAATTTCTTCCTCAAATGCTTGAAACTTTGTATTACTACCTTTTCTCATGTTTATTGCCTCTTTAAGATGAAGCGCTTGTTGAATTCCTTATTTGTAAGTTGCTTTGCATAAAAGCATCTGCTAAATGAATAAATGTAGCATATATTTTTTATGCATTACAATAATGAGAATTTGATTAAATGTGTTTAATTTGAAGAAGAAAATTGTGTCATAGTACAGAACAGACTTAATTTTTGTTTTGTTTTGATCTTGCATGCATTAGTATTTTACATCAGTTCGTGTTTGACCTCCACTCAGGGTCACATGTGAGTGTGTGTGTGTTTGAGAGAGAGAGAGGGAGAGAGTGTGTGTGTGTGTGTGTGTGTGTGAGAGAGAGAGAGTGTGTGTTTGAGAGAGAGAAGAGAGTGTGTGAGTGAGAGAGAGGGAGAGCGTGTGTGTGTGTGTGAGAGAGAGAGAGAGTGAGTGTGTGTGTGTGAGAGAGAGAGAGAGAGAGAGAGAGAGTGAGAGAGCTTCAGTGCTGCTGTTAATCTTCATGTCAATCATGTAATCACTCGATGAAGCGGCTTTCCTTTTTTGGGTTAAAGGTGCTGTGTGTAACACTTTTACTCTACTAAAGCATAAAAATACCATCATATTTTTGCAGATATTTAGGAAACACGCAAAGTTCAGTTACAGCCAGTTAATTTACTTATTATTTTACACGTTCCGTGTCGTCAGTCGGTTTTTGTTTTGGTCTGTGTGACTCCGCCCACTGCCAGCTCAGCCAATAGTGTTTCGACACCCCGGGATGCCAGTTGGCGGGAAACACAGCGTATTGTAGCCATGGAAACAAACAAACTGGGCCAGAGATTGCAGATTCCACACAACCTAAAAAGCCTCGATATTCATCTAAAAATCTCTATGAACGAGAGCATATTAAAATGCGGATAAATCAACTTACTGTGGTCTGTGAGTCTCCTCGGCTTTCGCTGTCCATTGCGCTCGTTCCTGTTGCGTGTCTCAAACTGGCGACCCGTGAGCGTCGAGTCTGAGGAGGCGGGGAACAACGATCTCTGATATGTAGAGTTTGGACTGCAGTACCTATGACCACCACTAGATGACATTAAAATATTGGATGTTTTGAACGTTAGTGGTCAGTGACACCGAACCAGATGTTAATGAAACACATTCTGTGACGTGTGTGTCTGACAGCTCTCTCTCGTGGTAAAATCACTGTAACTCACGGCCTCTCGCGGCTCGCTGCTTTATTAGACAATAGTTCTTGTGTGTTATATAACATTTGTTCATTTAAATCTCCATGTCGTGTCTGATTGTAGGAATACCGGATCAGACCGCTGAGGATTATGAAAACCAGGACATGAAGCTCAAACACATCTAGAAAAAAGAGAAGCGAGTGCGGTGAGTATCTGTGTGTGTGTGTGTGTGTGTGTGTGCTGGATAATGACATCCCTTGATTCCCTCTGTTTCTGTCCGTGTCGTCTCCAGCGTGTGATCTGTGTCACGGGATCGACAGAAACCCAAACTTCACTCCACGGACGTTTCCTCAAGCGAAGGAAATACACTCGTTTTAGAAAGCATGTTCGTTTCGCACTTCACCTTTCATGAGCGGCTGCACAGATACGTCTGCCATCTGCATAAAATAATAATTAGCAAAAATAAATAATCGCTTTTTTGAGTAAATAAGCTCTCGTCCTGTATTCGTTCTGTGTGAACCAGCCGTGAGAAGCAGAACCAGCCAAACAAGTGTCTCCATCATGACTAGAATAAAATACATCTGGAACTTAACATCTATAACATCTCATGTGAAACTTAATAATAAACAAGATACTGCACATATTAGACAGGAGACCACACTGAGGAAAACACATCGCATGTCTAGCCCAGAAATAGAAGTAAACTAATTATCTGGTCGGAATAGAACACATGAATATGACTATAACTATGAGTAAATGATATTTAAAGATGCAATAGACAAAAAGCATGAATGGATCAAAATACAAGAATAATGTTTGAAAGGATTAATCATAGAAATAACCATAAAAGAATAATCATAATAATCATGGAAACTGGAAGTGTTCTGTTAACTCTGCTAAACTATAATCACTAAAACTAAAACTAAATATATAAAAACTAAATAGAAATGTGTTCACAAAATAAAAGCTAAATGAAAACTAACAAACCATTAATGAAACTAGCTAAAGCTAAACTGAAATTTTTGGGAAAATTGAAAATGATATTAAAATAAAAACGAATATAAAAATGCAGACCTATAATCAGCTTGAGCTGCACCTGAGCGTCATTAGCGGCTGCTCTGAGATCAGTGTAGATCAGTGTAGCGGCTGCTCTGAGATCAGTGTAGATCAGTGTAGCGGCTGCTCTGAGATCAGTGTTTCAGAGGCGGTGTGGAAGTGGTTGATCTGTGTTAGAGGTCGCGACCCCAGGGGAATCACCGGACAGGCGACATGCAGCAATCAGACGCTCAGCAGATCCAGAGCGAGCGCTCGACTACAGGAGATTACTCTCTTACAGGAACACACTCATACACAGGCACTATAGGCCTGCTTTTTTATTTTTTTATGTTTTTAACAAACATCAGAGGCAAAAAAACAACAAAAAAGAAAAAGGGAGATACAATGTAAAACAGTTAGAAAATCTACTTTATCAAATCAAGTCACGTGTCGCTATATTTATATTTATATCATTCCAAAAGGGTTTCCAGATTTGATAAAATAATTCAGTCCTGTCTCTAATTGAATAGTGATGTTCTGTCCGGACACACACTGCACATCTCACACACACACACACGCAACCCAGTGGCTCATCAGTGTCCGCTCGCTGTTCCAAAGCAACACTCCTTTAGCTATTATTAACAACATTTCAGTAAGCTTGATTGCTGGACTGTTTCGGAGGTTAGAGTTGGTAAAGTTACCTAATAAACACTTCTGGATCCATTGGAAAATCAATCCATGAATCTGTGATATACTAACCCATCCTTGCACCCAAAACACTGTAACTTTAGGACACAACCAGCGTTCCTCCTTCTGTCCCACATCTGAAACACTGCTCTACATGTGTGTAGTCTAGATGGAGTGAAGTAAAGCTGGAGTAGAACATTAAACTGAATTCATCTATAACTGGAATTCAAGGTTGAGCTGACCCATCTTCACATTACTGACCCCACAGATCAGCACACGCGTCCACACACACACGTTCAGCCCGATCCACACACACACACGTTCAGCCCGATCCACACACACACACGTTCAGCCCGATCCACACACACACACGTTCAGCCCTGGATGGGAATAATGGATTGTTCTGAGTAAGTATTGAGCTCAGGCTGTGGGAGATCTGCAGTCCTCCGCTGAATCGCTCCGTGAAAGATTCCCTCGCTCTCGGAAGAATGCGGTCCGGTCTCCGATCTGCACTTAATGTGAAGGCCGAGAGTAAAACACACAATGCCTGGGAAGCTTTTCAATAATTAATGGGCTCTCTCGTAAAAAATCCATATCTACATAAGTGTAGTGATGGTGTGAGGCTTGAGATGAGTGTGTTGTTGCACACGAGCATTTTACTCACAACTGTTTGAGTGTGTGTTTATTCTAGTCAAGTCTCCTTCATTTATATAGCGCTTTTAACAATGTAGATTGTTCCAAAAGTGGCTTTACAGAGATACAAGGATAGTTTAAAGTAACAGAGATTGTTTTGGCTTTATAGCAGTTCTTGAATAACGTTATTTTCCAGCTAAAGTTAATTTGATTGATTCACTTCGGTCACAACGATACACAGACTTTAAACTCGAAACCTGTGAGAATGCTGATGGCGTGCACATGCGTATTACGAGTTCAGTCTATTGGTATGTGCGTTTGAATATATGTGCGCAGGTTTGTAATTCCCTACAAACCAAGCCTTAAAAAACTACTTGTCTGGCCTTAACATTTTGATACAGAATTGTATCACTTCAGGGTAGATACACGAACTGAATTTTCCTGACAACTCTTTTATCTGGAGTGGTAAAGGGATCCTCCATAGGGAGAGACTAGTTGGCACTTCAGCACTGCGTTGACATCGGGTCCAGGCGAAGGTCCTTCATCAGATCTGGATCCGGCAGGCTGCGGGAAAACCTCGGGATAAACAAAAACACTAAAATTAGCATAGATGCCATTCTTCTTATGATGTAACGAGTACATCAGGATTTATGGGAAGTGTTCCCAGTTCCGGCTGATTCTAATCAGAGTCCAGAACATAAAAGCATTAACTCAATATTAACCATCCACTGTAATGAGCCGCATCACAACCGCATCAAAACCGCATCACAACCTCATCACAGCCGCATCAAAAAACGACTTCACAACCGCATCAAAACCGCACCATAACCGCACCATAACCGCATCACAACCGCATCACAGCCGCATCAAAAAACGGCTTCACAACCGCATCAAAAAACGGCTTCACAACCGCATCACAGCCGCATCAAAACCGCATCACAGCCGCATCACAACCGCATCAAAAACGGCTTCACAACCGCATCAAAACCGCATCAAATCCGCATCACAACCGCATCAAAAAACGGCTTCACAACCACATCACAGCCGCATCAAAACCGCATCACAGCCGCATCAAAAAATGGCTTCACAACCGCATCACAACCGCATCAAAAAACGGACAAACCTGAATTCTTAACTTTTAATAAAATAAATAATGATTTTATAACGATAAGTTTTCATGTCTTTTTTTTTTTTTCATGATTTTCTAACGTTATTAGGGCAGTTAATACAATGAATACCCTATATACCACTATGTCATCACAACCGCATCAAAAAACGGCTTCACAACCGCATCACAGCCGCATCAAAACCGCATCACAGCCGCATCAAAAAATGGCTTCACAACCGCATCACAACCGCATCAAAAAACGGCTTCACAACCGCATCACAGCCGCATCACAACCGCATCAAAAAACGGCTTCACAACCGCATCACAGCCGCATCAAAACCGCATCACAACCGCATCAAAAAACGGCTTCACAACCGCATCACAGCCGCATCACAACCGCATCAAAAAACGGCTTCACAACCGCATCACAGCCGCATCAAAACCGCATCACAACCGCATCAAAAAACGGCTTCACAACCGCATCAAAAAACGGCTTCACAACCGCATCAAAAAACGGCTTCACAACCGCATCACAGCCACATCACAACCGCATCAAAAAACGGCTTCACAACCGCATCACAGCCGCATCAAAACCGCATCACAACCGCATCAAAAAACGGCTTCACAACCGCATCACAACCGCATCAAAAAACGGCTTCACAACCGCATCACAGCCACATCACAACCACATCAAAAAACGGCTTCACAACCGCATCAAAACCGCACCATAACCGCACCATAACCGCATCACAACCGCATCACAGCCGCATCAAAAAACGGCTTCACAACCGCATCAAAAAACGGCTTCACAACCGCATCACAGCCGCATCAAAACCGCATCACAGCCGCATCACAACCGCATCAAAAACGGCTTCACAACCGCATCAAAACCGCATCAAATCCGCATCACAACCGCATCAAAAAACGGCTTCACAACCACATCACAGCCGCATCAAAACCGCATCACAGCCGCATCAAAAAATGGCTTCACAACCGCATCACAACCGCATCAAAAAACGGACAAACCTGAATTCTTAACTTTTAATAAAATAAATAATGATTTTATAACGATAAGTTTTCATGTCTTTTTTTTTTTTTCATGATTTTCTAACGTTATTAGGGCAGTTAATACAATGAATACCCTATATACCACTATGTCATCACAACCGCATCAAAAAACGGCTTCACAACCACATCACAGCCGCATCAAAACCGCATCACAGCCGCATCAAAAAATGGCTTCACAACCGCATCACAACCGCATCAAAAAACGGCTTCACAACCGCATCACAGCCGCATCACAACCGCATCAAAAAACGGCTTCACAACCGCATCACAGCCGCATCAAAACCGCATCACAACCGCATCAAAAAACGGCTTCACAACCGCATCACAGCCGCATCACAACCGCATCAAAAAACGGCTTCACAACCGCATCACAGCCGCATCAAAACCGCATCACAACCGCATCAAAAAACGGCTTCACAACCGCATCAAAAAACGGCTTCACAACCGCATCAAAAAACGGCTTCACAACCGCATCACAGCCACATCACAACCGCATCAAAAAACGGCTTCACAACCGCATCACAGCCGCATCAAAACCGCATCACAACCGCATCAAAAAACGGCTTCACAACCGCATCACAACCGCATCAAAAAACGGCTTCACAACCGCATCACAGCCACATCACAACCACATCAAAAAACGGCTTCACAACCGCATCAAAAAACGGCTTCACAACCGCATCACAGCC
>NC_138229.1:305000-310000 GCF_964197995.2 Scardinius erythrophthalmus
TTTTTAATCATTTGTTCATCTGTATTATATCTGTTTTTTAGTTGTTGAACATCAATAAAAAAATGTATGCTTTAATGGGTTTGGGAGTTTTTTGTATTTCCTAGTCCGGGGAACAGACACAGTCTCTATATGATGGTATCTAGTGAACGAGTCTCTCTGTGATGGATTTATCTGGTTTTTAGGACGTGTGGGTGTGTGTGTGTTGTATAATCTGATCCTCCTGCGTTCACAGTCGAGTGTTTAGTGGCCTTTTATGAATCAGCCTGAGAGTTAGGCTGGGGTTTATTGCATCATTCACAGACTCTATATGCTCTTACAGACATCAGGACGTGTAAAGCTCCACAGTTCTCTCTTTCACTGTCATCAGACCAATATGGATCTTTCAATAGCCAGACAACTAGGAGCAGACTGATATTATAATGTCATTATATGTCAAGTCAAGTCGCTTTAGACAGTACAGATCGTTTCCCAGCAGCTTCACAGTAATAAACAGGAAAATATCAGAATAAATGATGCAAACTTTATCAAATATGAGACAAATTCTGATTCTGCTGTAAAGCAGCTCTACAGAAGATCATAAGAGTTATTATTCAGATCTTATTATTGCTCTAATGTATATTACTGAATATTAAGTGTCTTTTACATGTGTGTTCTGTGGACTAATACAGTTTAATTATGGCAGCACATAACAAACATATTTTGCACAAGGTTTACTGGAAATCTATACAAAATATTTGAAAACAAAAATTGTTCATTGGCCAGCTGTGCTGTAACTCCTTTAAATGCAAAAATTAATGTATGTATAAAAATAATCTCAGTCTAATTCAAAAGGGCTTTTTGACATCGAGTGTGAAGTGTGTGTTCACCTCATTAGGAAGCAGTTGTGTTAATGTGTAGACGTCATCAGCTGCTGTCGATCTCCAGGTTTCACAGCGACTGTAAGTTGAAAGCTAATGATGATTAATTGATGAGGTCGTCTCTCAGTAACACTCGTGTGTGTGTGTGTGTGTGTGTGTGTTCCAGCGGCGCCTCAGTTCGTGAAGGTCCCGATGGATCAGATCGGCGTGTCCGGCGGAGTCGTGTCGTTCGTGTGTCAGGCCACAGGAGACCCCAAGCCTCAGGTGTTCTGGAACAAGAAGGGCAAGAAAGTGAATTCACAGAGAATAGAGGTGAGGAGCCAGACCTGTCAATCACTGACTGGAGGACCGCAGCTCTACACCAGAGCGCATGACACTGGCCGACAGATTCTGTTTCAAATAAAGGCTTCTCTTTTGAACTTTCTATTCAGAATCCACATAAGAAAATCTGAAGCAGCACAACTGTTTCCGACACTGATAATAATCAGAAATGTGTCTTCAGCAGCAAATCAGCATATTAGAATGATTTCTGAAGGATCATGTGACACTGAAACATGAATGTGTGTGTGTGTGTGCGTGTGTGTGTGTGTGTGTGTGTGTGTGTGTGTGTGTGTGTGTTGCACCTGCGTCCTCACAGTTGGTGGGGAGAGTCTTTATTCTGCACTTTTGTGTTCAAACAGGAGGGGGATTCTAACTAATCTGTTCTCATGCATATGCAAATGAGATGCTAATGAACCGAGCAGTTATTCCTGTACAGTTACTTAAGCAGCAGAAGAAGAAAGAAACGGGCGAATGAAGCGTGTCGACTCTGTTAGCGCTGGAGACGAAGTTAATGTCCATCAAATGTGAAATAAGCCGAGGAAAGCATAAATGAGTTCAGACGCTGCTGGCTGATGTCACTTGCTGTGTGTGTGTGTGTGTGTGTGTGTGCGCGTACAGTAGGCCACATTTCATTCTCCACTGGGTTGATGTATTGAATCCTTATGCACACGAACAATAATAGAAACATGATCTCGAATGAAGTTATTAGACTGGCAATACTGCAGAATCAGCTTTATAAGCCGTCAAAGAGTAAATAAACAGATGTCATGGTCGCACACAGTGATTACAGTAGTCCAAAATAATCTTCATTGATTTGATCATTGATAACGTTCTGTCTGCTTGTGAACTGATGTGGCTCTGCAGTGATTGGTGGATGTCTGCTCACTCTGCTCTGTCATTGGTCCAGACCATCGAGTTTGACGAAGGGGCGGGGGCAGTGCTTCGCATCCAGCCACTCAGAGCGCCTCGTGACGAAAACGCCTACGAGTGCGTCGCCAAAAACACTGAAGGAGAAATCACCAAGACCTCCACACTGTCCATCATCAGAGGTGAGATATTCCATCATCATCATCATCGCCATCATCATCGTCATCATCAGAGGTGAGATATTCCATCGCCATCATCATCGTCATCATCATCGTCATCATCATCGCCATCATCGCCTGCGCACGATTCTGATGAGAGCCTGATGACTCTGTTAGTCTGGTAATGAAGTGTGTTCCATCGGCAGTCACGGTGTGTTTAGTGAAGCGCAGACGCACGGCCGCTGTCTCTCTCTCACACACACACACACACACACACACACTCCGACGGGTGATTTCCGGAGCATTGACAGAAACGGAGTGTGTCGAGTGTTGTGGAGGCGTGACACACTGATCAACCCTGATGCTGAAGCAGAACTTTAAAAGCTTTGTTCACCTAAAAAATACATTCTGTCATTCACTCTCTCTCTCTCTGTCATTCAAACCCATAAGACTTTGGTTCATCTCTGAAAAACAAATGAAGGGATTTAAACCATCGAAAAAACAGGAAACGGCCATGAATCCAAATGAATCGAGCGGTTTAATCAGATTTATTTTGCCTTTTTTTTTGTGCTGGGCAGCGATTAAGGCGTAACTCTCGCCAGAATTGAACCTAGGCTCTTTTTATTAATCTACCCGAGTCAAACTTTCCTGTAAAAGCAGAATTAGAATGGAAACGCCACTTTAAGATTGACCGTGTTTTCGTTTTAGGTCAAAATGCCTGTTGAATGGGAGTTGGGTTAGGGTTAACCCTTGTGAATGGGAGTGAATGGGAGTTATGGTTAGGGTTAACCCTTGTGAATGGGAGTGAATGGGAGTTATGGTTAGGGTTAACCCTTGTGAATGGGAGTTATGGTTAGGGTTAACCCTTGTGAATGGGAGTTATGGTTAGGGTTAACCCTTGTGAATGGGAGTGAATGGGAGTTATGGTTAGGGTTAACCCTTGTGAATGGGAGTTATGGTTAGGGTTAACCCTTGTGAATGGGAGTTATGGTTAGGGTTAACCCTTGTGAATGGGAGTGAATGGGGCATTTCTATGATAGCACCAAAATCGCTATTTCTAAAACACTAAGAAGGCTGGACACAACATGAAACTACTGGAAGTGTCAGCAGCGGCTCCACACATGAACTCCAGCACTGAGAACATTGTTTGTGTACACAGAGTTTACTAAAAAGAAAGGTTTTGTACGACTCACTTCATCAGTTAGTGTTTCCGGTGGCTGGGATTTTGTCAGTCAAAAGTAGTCGACTAGTTTAAGAGCCTAGGTTCAATTTTGTTGAGAGTTATCCTTTAATCACATCAAAAATAAAAGTTTGTGTTTACAAAATATATATGTGTGTACTCTGTATAATTATTTTGTATATATAAATACACACACATGCATGTATATATTTAATAAATATTTGCATGTATATTGTATATATATATATATATATAGGCTATATATATAATTATAATTATTTTATATATAAATAAAAAATTTTTCTTAATATATAATAATATGCATGCTGTGCTCAGAATATCGATACAGCGATACATCGTCAAGAACTCCTGACGATGCGCATATCGATACTGTTGTGCTTACAGTATGTAGCCAATTCAGGGCTTGAATTTCGGCGCGGGATTGCGGGTATTGCGCATAATTTTAATCATTCCTGCACTTTAGCATGTAGATTGTATGAGTAAATGAATCCACACAGACTATAAAATCAGATAAGTCATTTTAAAACTTTCTGCGAGACGCAACTTCACAAAGAGCGTGAAGCCTTTTTTATACCTTCGCCTGGCTCCGCAGCGCGATCTCCCCGAACGGACGAGGCGTTTATACTCGACGCGCTCACAAACAGCTCGCGAGTAACAAAAGTTATTTTTCGCGGATTATATCACTTTAACAAACAAAAACATTTCGGCCTTTTTGAGTATCCTCTAAACACAGTCGGTTATGTCTTAAGCATAAAACGCATGATGGGGCAGTATAATGAAATCAGGATCTGTGCACTAGCTCTTAAAGGGACAGAAGCCATATGTGTCTGTCATTAATATTGTTGTCAAAACAACACAAGATAGTTTTAATTTGAAGGAATCTGGATTAATAGCCTATGTATTTAATTTAGTCAAGACTAAAATACTACCCAGTGTTATTTTACATTTGATTACTTTATTCAGTTTCTAGTATTTCTGAATACTAGTGCTAGACCTATTCAAAAAGCTTTCTCTTTATTGGTAGGCTATCTTTATTCTATTGTATTTATTTGCGCTACTTTTTACAATTTAATTCAAAGATTGAAATCAATCTCAAAAGATTACAAATACATTAATGCACTTCATATGTCAGGATTTACCACCGTACAGTGTTGTTGAGAATAATGGCTTCAGACAATTGCTTCACGAGCGTGAGCCACGCTACACGATAGGCTACCAACACGTCAGTTTTTAACGGCAATTCCCCGGATGTATCGTTCTGCTGTCACTCTCTTCTGCAGTGTTTCACCCTTAACCCTGAGCATGTCGATCAATTGTTAGAAAAACTAAATAGTTTTTCAGTGATCACAACTGTTATACCACTGGTTATACAATAAACATATATTACTGTTACTAAACTCTGAAATTCCAAATTGATCGTTATCGTGATGCGTATCGTATCGTGGATTTAGTATCGTGATGCGTATCGTATCATGACATTGTTGGTGATGCACAGCCTGTGTGTGTATTTATACAAAATAATTATACAATATAATTACACACACATATATTATGTAAACACAAACTTTTATTTTTGATGAATCTGTTCATCAAAGT
>NC_138229.1:315000-317500 GCF_964197995.2 Scardinius erythrophthalmus
ATAACCATAACTATAACTATATCAGTGTTCACACCAAGAGCCATAACTATAAAAAAACTGGCATTGTGTATTATGAATATTGTTGTTCTTTGTCGAATTGCTCGGGTTCATCATTTGTAAATCACTTTAGATAAAAGCGTCTGCTGAATGCACGAGCGTAAACACACTGATGCTGAAATATTTCAGATATTTCCTTGTCTGATGCTGGAGGTTACGTATACCGATCTGATAATCATTTCCTCTGATTATAATATTTCAGAGAGTCATGTCATATGTTCAGCTGCTCAATCTCAGTCTGCCCGACTGCGAATCAATCACTCTTTCTGATCTAATCTGTCAAACAGGTTTGCAATAAGGTCAGAATCTTTGTGATTCAGTCTGATTCCTGCAGACAGCTCACACCAAAAATAATAACAGGACACTTTATAAGACAGAAAACAGAAAGATCCCCAGATGAGGCTGATATTTAGGGTCTTTTGTAATTTCACAGCAACACTAATCTTTATAAAAAATCTCCAGTGTTGTGTCCCATCACACTCTTGTGCATGAGTGATCCTCTGAGCGTCTCCTCCGCTCATTAATGTTTTGGGGTGTGTTTCAGAGGACCTGCTGCCCTTCGGCTTCCCCAGCATCGACATGGGCCCTCAGCTGAAGGTGGTGGAGAGAACCAGAACCGCCACCATGCTGTGCGCCGCCAGCGGGATCCCCGACCCCGAGATCTCCTGGTTCAAGGACTTTCTCCCCGTGGAGCCGGCGCTCAGCCAAGGCCGAATCAAGCAGCTGCGATCAGGTACGATCCTCACGAGAGCTTCGTCAGGACGGTTTCACAGTCAATTATGAATTCATGTATTCACAGTTTCTGTATTATGAATGTTTAAGGCCAGAGAAGTAATTTGTTGAGGTCAATTTGTAAAGAAAGACTACACGCCTGCGCACATCTATATTCAAACGCGCATACCTATAGACTAAACACGTAATACGCATGTGCGCACCGTCACCGTTTCACAGATCCACGTTTTTGAAGTTTACACGGAGATGATAACGTTTTTCTACATTTTCTAAAATTCAACGCCAATCCATTAATTGCAATCTCCGTTTTTTCTGAATTAAGTCGTTGGGAATTACTAGTCATCCAATTTTTACATCAACTATGCATTCCACTAATTTTGTGAATTGGTAAGTTTCGTTAGGGTGTAAATAAATATAGAGCTGAGTATCATCAGCATAACAGTGAAAACCAATGCCATGTTTCCTAATGATATCTCCTAAGGGTAGCATGTACAGAGTGAACAGCAGCGGTCCTTGTACTGAGCCTTGTGGTACGCCATACTGAACTTGTGATCGATGAGACATCTCTTCATTTACTGCTACAAACTGATATCGGTCTGAAACCATGCTAATGCAATTCCACTAATGCCAACATCATTTTCGAGTCTATTCAAAATGTTCCATGCTTTAACCTGTGAACCGTCACATACACATACACATACAACCCTTGGGTTCTTGACCCAGCTTTAAAAAAAGGTTCAATATAGAACACTAGGTAACTAAACATGCAGACCTACACTCAATAGAGAACTTTAAGGTTCTTGACTCAATTTCAAAGAAGCAAAAATGTTCTATGTAAGGAGAAATGTCTTAAATTATTGCATAATACTTTCATGTTTAACGGGTTATTTAATTTATTTCTACTGAAAGTGTTTACAAGCATTTCATTCATAAAATTTAATCAAAAATGTACTTAAACAAAATGAACGAATTAAAACTAAATCCATAAAATGATCCCATGATGGGAAGGTTCTGTATATGAAGCGCCTGACGGAAACCTAGCGTAAGGTTGGTCTCTGAAGAAACACTTATTGCAGAACTGAAAGCACTTAAAAACATGAAAAGTGTCAAAATGTTATAGAAGTTTATTGCTATTTATTTGACTCTAAAATTGCTATAAAATCAAAGCCATATGTCTAACCTAGTTGTGTTCCAAATTTTAAGTTTATATCACAAAACTGTAGCCACTAAAAGGTTTTAAAGTGCTGATTCCATGTAAACGTAACGCCCAATTTCCAAACAGTAAATTTTGAGTGTTTAAAGTCCCCCTTAATTATATCCCTTAAAGCTCATCTTTGATCACCAAAATTACATATTGAAAGTTTTTCTCCTTGAAAAGAAATACTTCGTGCCTTAAAATATCTTGAATGTAACTCGACACCCTTGCCTCATTTAGTATGCGTGGTTCTATGAATATGCAAATGAGCCCCGCCTCCACTCACTCACTCAGCTCAGAGATCCACTGGTTGACGATCACACGTTGATCTGATTGGTTACAAGGTACATTTACATTTACATTTACATTTATTCATTTAGCTGACGCTTTTATCCAAAGCGACTTACAATTGCTATACATGTCAGAGGTCGCACGCCTCTGGAGCAACTAGGGGTTAAGTGTCTTGCTCAGGGACACATTGGTGTCTCACAGTGGATTCGAACCCGGGTCTCTCAC